>NC_053026.1:476316169-476616169 GCF_003073215.2 Triticum urartu
ATTTCCTTGTTCATGATAATCGTTTATTATCCATGCTAGAATTGTATTGATAGGAAACTCAGATACATGTGTGGATACATAGACAACAACATGTCCCTAGTAAGCCTCTAGTTGACTAGCTCGTTGATCAATAGATGGTTACAGTTTCCTGACCATGGACATTGGATGTCGTTGATAACGAGATCACATCATTAGGAGAATGATGTGATGGACAAGACCCAATCCTAAGCCTAGCACAAAGATCGTGTAGTTCGTATGCTAAAGCTTTTCTAATGTCAAGTGTCATTTCCTTAGACCATGAGATTGTGCAACTCCCGGATACCGTAGGAATGCTTTGGGTGTGCCAAACGTCACAACGTAACTGGGTGGCTATAAAGTCACACTACAGGTATCTCCGAGAGTGTCTATTGGGTTGGCACGAATCGAGACTGGGATTTGTCACTCCGTGTAAACGGAGAGGTATCTCTGGACCCACTTGGTAGGACATCATCATAATGTGCACAATGTGACCAAGGAGTTGATCACGGGATGATGGTTTACGGAACGAGTAAAGAGACTTGCCGGTAACGAGATTGAACAAGGTATCGGGATACCGACGATCGAATCTCGGGCAAGTATCGTACCGCTAGATAAAGGGAATTGTATACGGGATTGATTAAATCCTTGACATCGTGGTTCATCCGATGAGATCATCCTGGAGCATGTGGGAGCCAACATGGGTATCCAGATCCCGCTATTGGTTATTGACCGGAGAGTCGTCTCGGTCATGTCTGCATGTCTCCCGAGCCCGTAGGGTCTACACACTTAAGGTTCGATGACGCTAGGGTTATAGGGAAAGTATGTACGCGGTTACCGAATGTTGTTCGGAGTCCCGGATGAGATCCCAGACATCACGAGGAGTTCCGGAATGGTCCGGAGGTAAATATTGATATATAGGAAGTATGGTTTTGGCCACCGGAAGTGTTCCGGGCATCACCGGTAGTGTACCGGGACCACCGGAGGGGTCCGGGGGTCCACCGGGAGGGGCCACGGGCCCCGGAGGCATACATGGGCCAAGTGTGAGAAGGGACCAGCCCCTAGGTGGGCTGGGGCGCCTCCCCACCAAGGCCCATGCGCCTAGAGAGGAGAGGGGGCAAACCCTAAGGGCAGATGGGCCCTAAGGCCCATGCCTGGTGCGCCTCCCTCTCCCCTCCCACTTGGCCGCCACCCCAGATGGGGATTGGGGCTGCCGCCACCCCTAGGGTGGAAACCCTAGGTGGGGCCGCAGCCCTCCCTCTCCCCCTATATATAGTGGAGGCAAAGGGGTAGCCCAACACATGAAGTCCTTCCCCTGTTGGCGCAGCCCTACCCCTCTTCCTCCTCGTCTCTCGTAGTGCTTGGCGAAGCCCTGCTGGAGTCCCGTGCTCCTCCACCACCACCATGCCGTCGTGATGCTGCTGGATGGAGTCTTCCCCAACCTCTCCTTCTCCCCTTGCTGGATCAAGGCGTAGGAGACGTCACCGGGCTGTACGTGTGTTGAACACGGAGGTGCCGTCCGTTCGGCACTAGGATCATCGGTGATTTGGATCACAACGAGTACGACTCCATCAACCCCGTTCACTTGAACGCTTCCGCTTAGCGATCTACAAGGGTATGTAGATGCACTCTCCTTCCCCTCGTTGCTAGATTACTCCATAGATTGATCTTGGTGATGCGTAGAAAATTTTAAATTCTGCTACGATCCCCAACAGCCCCCTCAATGCAACCGGAAGCAGTTGCGTCATAATCACATGGCAGTCATGAGACTTTAGGTTCTGAAACTTTTTCTCTGGCATATTTATTATTCCCTTTATATTCGACGAGGAGCCAGTCATGACCTTCATACTTAGCAGGCATTCAAAGAAGATTTCTTTCTCTTCTTTCGTAAGAGCGTAGCTGGCAGGACCTTTATACTGCTTCGGAGGCATGCCGTCTTTTTCGTGCAAATGTTGCAGGTGCTCCCGTGCCTCAGGTGTATCTTTTGTCTTCCCATACACGCCCAAGAAGCCTAGCAGGTTCACGCAAAGATTCTTCGTCACGTGCATCACGTCGATTGAAGAGCGGACCTCTAGGTCTTTCCAGTAGGGTAGGTCCCAAAATATAGATTTCTTCTTCCACATGGGTGTGTGTCCCTCAGCGTCATTCGGAACAGCTAGTCCGTCGGGACCCTTTCCAAAGATTACGTGTAAATCATTGACCATAGCAAGTACGTGATCACCGGTACGCATGGCGGGCTTCTTCCGGTGATCTGCCTCGCCTTTGAAATGCTTGCCTTTCTTTCGACATTGATGGTTGGTCGAAAGAAATCGACGATGGCCCAGGTACACATTCTTCCTGCATTTGTCCAGGTATATACTTTCAGCGTCATCTAAACAGTGCATGCATGCGTGGTATCCTTTGTTTGTCTGTCCTGAAAGGTTACTGAGAGCGGGCCAATCGTTGATGGTCATGAACAGCAACGCCTTTAGGTTAAATTCCTCATGTCTGTGCTCATCCCACATACGTACACCGTTTTCATTCCACAGCTGTAAAAGTTCTTTAACTAATGGCCTTAGGTACACATCAATGTCGTTGCCGGGTTGCTTAGGGCCTTGGATGAGAACTGGCATCATAATGAACTTCCGCTTCATGCACATCCAAGGAGGAAGGTTATACATACATAGAGTCACGGGCCAGGTGTTGTGATTGCTGCTCTGCCCCCCGAAAGGATTAATGCCATCCGCGCTTAAAGCAAACCATACATTCCTTGGGTCCTTTGCAAACTCATCCCAGTACTTTCTCTCAATTTTTCTCCACTGCGACCCGTCAGCGGGTGCTCTCAACTTCCCGTCTTTCTTCCGGTCCTCACTGTGCCATAGCATCAACTTGGCATGCTCTTCGTTTCTGAACAGACGTTTCAATCGTGGTATTATAGGAGCATACCACATCACCTTCGCAGGAACCCTCTTCCTGGGGGGCTCGCCATCAACATCACCAGGGTCATCTCGTCTGATCTTATACCGCAATGCACCGCATACCGGGCATGCGTTCAGATCCTTGTATGTACCGCGGTAGAGGATGCGGTCATTAGGGCATGCATGTATCTTCTCCACCTCCAATCCTAGAGGGCATACGACCTTCTTTGTTGCATATGTACTGTCGGGCAATTCGTTATCCTTTGGAAGCTTCTTCTTCAATATTTTCAGTAGCTTCTCAAATCCTTTGTCAGCCACAGCATTCTCTGCCTTCCACTGCAGCAATTCCAGTACGGCACCGACCTTTGTGTTGCCATCTTCTCAATTGGGGTACAGCCCTTTTTTGTGATCCTCTAACATGCGATCGAACTTCAGCTTCTCCTTTTGACTTTCGCATTGCGTCCTTGCATCGACAATGACCCGGCGGAGATCATCATCATTGGGCACATCGTCTGGTTCCTCTTGATCTTCAGCAGCTTCACCCGTTCCAGCATCATTGGGCACATCGTCTGGTTCCTCTTAATCTTCACCAGCTCCCCCTGTTGCAGCATCACCGTATTCAGGGGGCACATAGTTGTCATCGTACTCTTCTTCTTCGTTGTCTTCCATCATAACCCCTATTTCTCCGTGCCTCGTCCAAACATTATAGTGTGGCATGAAACCCTTGTAAAGCAGGTGGGAGTGAAGGATTTTCCGGTTAGAGTAAGACCTCGTATTCCCACATTCAGTGCATGGACAACACATAAAACCATTCTGCTTGTTTGCCTCAGCCGCATCGAGAAACTCATGCACGCCCTTAATGTACTCGGAGGTGTGTCTATCACCGTACATCCATTGCCAGTTCATCTGCGTGCGTTATATATAATTAAGTGTCCAAATTAATAGAAGTTCATCATCACATTAAAACCAAAGTACATACATAGTTCTCATCTAACAACATATAGCTCTCTACAGCATCTAATTAATTAAACCATACATTGAAACTATGTAAAACATTTCAATGCAAAAACAAATGCGATCATAATCGCAACCAAGGTAACAATTGATCCAACGGCATAATGATACCAATCCTCGGTATGAATGGCACATTTTCTAATCTTTCTAATCTTCAAGCGCATTGCATCCATCTTGATCTTGTGGTCATCGACGACATCCGCAACATGCGACTCCAATATCATCTTCTCCTCCTCATTTTTTTTATTTTTTTCTTCAACAAATTGTTTTCTTCTTCAACTAAATTTAACCTCTCGACAATAGGGTCGGTTGGAATTTCCGATTCACATACATCCTACATAAATAAAATCTATGTCACGTTGGTCAGCATAATTTTCATAAACAATAAATGAATCAATGGTTATAAAGATAATATATATACCACATCCGAATCATAGACAGGACGAGGGCCGACGGGGGCGGATACCAAAACCATCGCACTATATAAGATGCAATAATAAAAGTAAGAAAATAATACAAGTATCTATGTAAACATACAAGTAAGAATATTTTTTCCTTTCAAAAAGAAGATAAGAACAAGAGGCTCACCACGGTGGTGCCGGCGATGAGCTCGGCGCGGGTGATCGACGGCGGTGAAGACGGGGACGGAGCGTGACGGACCGCTAAATCTAGACAAATATTAAGGAAAATGGAGCTTGAAGGTCGAGTTTGGAGAGGAGAAAGCTTAAGTAGTGTGGCTCGGGCATTCCATCGAACACCTTGTGTGCATAGGAGGTGAGCTAGAGCACCACCAAGCCCTCTCCCCCTCGGCCAGAAAAAAACAGAGCAGTGTGCTCTGCTCTTACGCGAGGGGGTATATATAGGCACCTCATTGGTCTCGGTTGGTGGCATGAACCGGGACTAAAGGGGAGCCTTTGGACCCGGTTCATGCCACCAACCGGGACCAATGATGATGGGCCAGGAGCGAGGCCATTGGTTCCGGTTCGTCCCACCAACCGGGACCAAAAGGTCCAGACGAATCGGGACCAATGGCCCACGTGGCCCGGCCGCCCCCCTGGGCTCACGAACCGGGTCCAATGCCCCATGGGTCCCGGTTCTAGACTGAACCGGGACTAATGGGCTGACCCGGCCTGGACCGTTGCCCCCTTTTCTACTAGTGGTACTAATATCAGCAAGTTCTTGTTCGATAGATTTCTCCAAAGAGGACATGCCTTCATCATTGCCTTGGGGAACAAAATTCTTGGCTCTCTTGATATTTGGCCTTAGAGGTTGCAATTTTTGTTGGAGAAAACATAGGTTTCTCCTTCTAAGGATTATATGCCTTGTGATTGGTGTCCATTTTGAATTTCTAATCTTTGACCACATGGTTGATTAGTACTATATAGAGCAAACGAACAACTATTCTCTTGACAATATAAAGTTGCATTGATTTTCTCATATACAGATAATCCATAACATTGAGTGCACAGTTTTGATAAATTGAGAACTAGTAACTTCTTTGAGAACCTCGTCAGTGGTGTCTCCCATTTAATTAGACAGTTCAGAGTAAATCACGCGTGTCTAAATTGTTTAGCATTTAACATATTGTACATATGGACCTACACAAGGAGATCACAGGGTGCGTTCAATAATCAGTGATAGAAGCATGTGATCCTGGTTGTGTTTTGTTCTTTTCCCGATGCGAAAAATTGTTCTAGAATCATGATTAACCAGGATCAATAAATACATAGCGGCAATCTAGTATATCTAAATAACTAGCCCCCATTACAAGAATTCTCTTGGTTATCCTTAAGCCACATCACCCAAATGAAATTTATCATTGGATATACTAGATCAGTTTACAATAGCCATAAGATCTACACATCGGGAGCCGGTGCACCAACCACGTATAGTATAGTAAGAGGGTGTTTGGATACGTTTTAGTCTCATGACTAAAAGTAGTGGGACTAAAACTTGATAGCCTCACTCATGCTTGGATCCAAATACTAAAGACTAAAATCAAGTTAATGAGCATTTATTATCCTTCAAACCCTCTAATCCAGAACTCGCCTGTGTTAAAGGAGAGGAGTTAAATGAGAAAAGAGAGGACTAATCCATATTTTAGTAGGGGTACCTCTGACTAAAACATTTTAGTCTCAAGACTAGATTTAGCCTCTCTTTAGTCATGGGTGCTTGGAACTTTAGCCTTTTAAAAAGACTATTTTTAGTCAGACTAAAATAAGTCCCTTAGATCCAAGCACCCTCTAAACCACACATGCATGCAAACGCAGTAACTCACAACAAAAGAGTGTTTTAATCAAGGAAAAGATACTGTCGCGTGCATGCAGCTCATACTCTGGTGCTTTATGAAAGAAAAGTGATGCATGCATGCATATTTTTACTTGCTTCTATTTTGCACGTATACATAGAGATGTACATTTCTTTATTTATAAAGTATTGATAAACAAGTTACCTTGCTACATAAGAAACCATAAAGACACTAGCTAGATTGATTAGTCCAACACAGTTTTTATTTCATAAAAATTCCCGCAGCATCGCGCGGGGCATTCTCTTATTCTAAAGATCGAGAGTTCAAAGTCTAAATTTGACTAATTAAGCCTATAGATTTTTGCGTGTCAACAAAAGGACCAATGACGATGCGGGTGCTGTGTGAAGTATGGTGCAGCTTTGCTGCTGGTAAATGCGCGTGGCGCTCAGCTGGCCGGTACCGGTGGTGGAGACAACCACGATGATGGAAGTAAGCGTAAATGGATGGATGGACGGCAAAGAGCACTGTAAATGCCCACCATTAATGCCATAATGTATCACCCTACTTTTTGTCTCTAGATGTAGTATAGGCTGGGTGTGAACAAGAATGTTCGGATCGATCTTACGATCATGCTGTACAGTAGCTTACAGGGAAAAAAATGTAGAATTTCAAGCATGAAGAAGAACACATACGCACGTGAAAGTTGATAGAAAATATATAGTAGCTAAAGTATAAGTATATCAACTGTATAGGACGTTTTAGATCAAAATTAGCTTACAGAGGGAGCACTATATACAGTAGCTAAAGTATGTCAACTGTAGTAAGGCACAGTACAGTTTTGTATTGTCAGAGAAAACTCGACATTGATAACACGAATCTTAAAATGTTTTCAAAATTCTTGAAAAAATTCAACATTGATAATAGATGTTCAAAATCAAAATTCATAACACATGCCGAGAAACAAAATCGACACCATATACTAGAAACTAATGCAATTTTGACATTACGTTTGGCATATTATCCATAGTGAAGTTACGTGACAGTGAAGGCCATCAGGGAGAAAATATTACTGCAAATCGATCATTTTGTCTGGGTACTAGATGTTGGATAGACAAATATCAAAGGGCAAGCGAACAAACATGTGGTTGGATGGTTAGAGGGACTGTGGTATCCCCAGCCCATCAGGATTCAAATCCTGATGCTCGCATTTATTCCTGGATTTATTTCAGGATTTTCGGCGATGCGCATTCAGGAGAAGACGTTTTCGTTGATGATGAGGTGCCTACGGTGACTTCATAAATTTCAAGATGATATGCCGGCTCAGTCTCTCGAGGGTGCTCATAGAGATAGGGTGTGCGTGTGTACGTTCATAGAGATGAGTGTATGCACGTGTATATGAGCGTTTGCGTTTGTACTATGTTAAAAAAATATCAAGGGGCAAAAACACGTCGACACGACTGCACGGTTTACTTTTTTAGGGTGACTACAAGGTTTACTGGTGATAATAGGAAAGGTCACGTCAAGGAAGGGGTGAACAGAGCGTCGATCGTTGAGAAGAGCGGTTGGAAATGGAAGCAGTCTCGTCGGCAGGCTTGTCCGATAAGACACGCTTGAAACCCGGAGGGCAGGGCAACATTCCCGGTGAAAACTCAAGCCTTGTTTTGTTTGAATTTTGAACCAAAATTTGGCCGCTCAACGAGAAGGGAAAATGCACGACATGTTTTTCCAAGAAGGGTCCGCTGTTGCACGTAGCTAGTAGACTGGGGAGGTACTCCCTCCATCCGCGAATAAGCGTACATCTAGCTTATATCTTAAGTCAAAGTTTTAATATGTTGATCAACTTTTTAGAAAAAGGTAACAACATTTATGACACTAAATTAGTATCACTAGATTCATTTTGAAATATACTTTCGTAATATATCAATTCAATGTTATATATGTTACTACTATTTTTCATAAGGTCGGTCAAAATTTCAAAATGTTGACTTAAAATAAAAGCTAGATGTATACTTATTCGCGGACGGAGGGAGTAGGACCGAGTTATCTCTGCGGTTCTGTTCTTGTACTGGTACTAGTATGCGGTTCAAAGACTACACCCACAGCCACAGGTCTTTGCTCGACCTCGATCTCGCTCTAGTCGTCGTACGGATTTGTGACTTTTGGCCTTGCTCGATTTATGTATGCCAAAAGCAGCCACATGCCAAAATAGTTACTCTCACAGTCTCACTCACTGCAGTGGACACACATGGCTGCGACGGTGTGTGTGTGTGTGTATGGCTTGGCCGATCGAGCTGAATGACACGGCTGCCTGCGACAGTGTGTCTGCATGGCACGCGCCAAGAAACCAGTGAGTTCACAGCAACTACTGCCCAGCTGCGGTAATCAATGCGCGTACCAGATTCACCAGACTTGACGGCCCCACGCGAACTGCTGCACCTCATGCATGCTCACCTAACAGCAGAACGGTGGGCTGTACGTGCTTGTTTATCTGTGTGCCATCTCTGAGTGAATCCCCAGAAACTCACTTGCACACCAAGGTGCTAGTAGCACAAGACAAGATGTTGCCACCTTACACAAAATGAAGCGGAATTCTAACCCCTCTGTAAACCAATATAGGGCGTTTTAGAGACATGTAATGTTACTGCCACGAGCCAAGAAAGCGCATACACTCGGAGAGAGACAGGACATACACTCTATATTACATACTGGGCGGAAATATATAGGAGTGTTATCCAACAGAAAGGGCAAATAAAAACCACCGATGAGGACGCACGCAGCATCCCATCTATCATCACGGCATGTTGGGTTCAGGAGGCGACGCATGAGCTGAGGCCCAGGCATCCCATCCACAGGCTCCACTTCTGCATTCAAAGCGCATTCAAACAAAGAGCAATCAGCTCCAACAATCACGACAAAAATAAAGAGAAACATTCTTTCTTGGCGGCCGTACGTCCTTACCTTCGTTGGCCGCCGGTGGGAGGCGAGCTCCGGCGGTGGCACCTGGTACAGGTCCCCGTCGACCGGGCGCACCACCCGCCTGGAAGCGTCCCAGGACGCCTTCGAATGCTCCCGGGACACGTCGCCCTCGTGCCGCCTCCTCGCCTGCTTCTTGGGCGTGGGTTTGCGCGGGGCCGGCGAGTACCTGAACCACACGTCGCTGCAGGCCTCCGGCTCCGGCTCCTGCGTGGCATAGCACGCGGCCGGTGCAACAACGGCCGGCGGAAGTGCCTGCTGCTCGTGGTGGTGGTAGTTGTAGTTCCACTCCCCGAACGCCGGCACGCGACGCCTCCTCGCCTTCTGCAAGCAAGACCAAAAGGATAACGAGGACTCCGATTCTGGGTCAGTGAACTTACTGGCATGGACGCCTTGCCTGGCTGGCTCAGTCACAGGACACTTACCGCCATCTGGTTCAGCACGGGGAAGAGCGGACAGAATGAGATACGAAGTAGGAGTAGAAGAGGACGACGACGAAGAAGAAGGGAAGCTGGGGCCGGTGAGTGAGTGGGGCTACGAGGTTGAAGAGAATGGAATGGAAGCTCCTCCAATGGCTGGCTGGCTGGATGTGCGTGTATTTATAGCGACGCAGCACGTCGAAGCGAGGAGTGGGGCTCGGGACCGGCAACGTTTGACAAGGAGCGAGCAAGAGAGGGGGGAAGCTCGAGCGGTATGGAAGGCCGACCCTTTTCAGTAGCTCAGTGTAGCCTGCAGCGGGCTATGCCGCTATGGTACTCCATCGGCGCAAGACAGGGGTGCAGATGAATGGAGGGAGGGAGGGGCACTCGTCTGACTGGACGCGCGAGCTTTTACTGCGACGCACCATCGGGGCGGGGCACCGTATTCTGTTCTCGCCGCGCGTCGCGCCGGGTTGGCAGCTGACCCTGTCGCGCCCGTGTGTGTGTGTGTGTTATTTCAGCATCATCACCGGCTGATTATATTATTTTAAATTTTGCGACGCTGCGTGTGCGTGCCCTGCCGACTCCGAGGCAACGCGTTGACAAATGACAAGATGTCTTCTCCAGAAAGACGCACCGATTAAGGAGCATACGTAGGACTGGGGTGTTTGGTTCACGGAAGGTAACGCAAACGCAATCGATTTACACCGTTACTGTAAAGGGAATCGAGAAAAATGAGAATTTGTTTGGTTACTTTAATCAACTGAACGTAATCAGCCCTACAACGGGGAATTTGATCTTAACCCACGCTTTACTCCAAACTTTGATAATCCCAGATTGACAGGTGGGGCCAGGCCACTAGCCATTAAGACAATGCTGGGGTAAATCATCAAAAACCCCATGTAAAGCCGAGCAAATAGTCCAAATCCCCCCATGACCGGGCACTCGGTTCATCCCCATCAGCGACATTATAGCAACTACAATGGGGCAACCCATTTCGTCCGCTGGCTTTTGTTTGGATCGGCACGGACAGAAAAAACGGCCCAACGTGCTGACCCAAACGGATGCGCGTCCGCTTGGTGTCCGCATGGCGACCCATTTTCGGTTCAATTCTGAGCCGGATTTGCGTCGGCGCGGACACGAGACGGACTCCTTTATCCGGGCCCGCCGGTGGGTAAGAGTCATCACCATTTCCCCCAAAAAAACCTCCCGCCCGTGCACGCTCCCGTCTCACATCCGCCATGGACGACGATCTCGACCTCGACGCCGCCGCCGGCCTCGCCTCCCTCGCCTCGTCCGGCAAGACAACCGCCCCCTCCGGCAAAGGCAAGCCTCGTGCTCCACGCAAGACCGCCGCCGCGCCCAAGCCAAAGAAGGCGCTGACGCCCGAACAGCGGGCGAGGAAGTCGGCCAAGAGGAAGGGCCAGAGGTACACCGCGGACGCGAGGGGTGAAGCCGTCGCCGTTGCCGCCGTCACCGCCGCCGCGCAGCAGGAGGTCACCGCGGCCAGCGTCGCAGCGGCAACGAGGGAGGCGCTCTACATGCTAGGGTTAAACCCCTAGCCAGCATAGCCTCCTCAACGCCACCGTCACCGCGGCCAGCACCGACTCGTCGGCGTTCCCTCGGATGGTGCTGCCCGTCTCGCCCCGCGCGTCGGCTTGCAACCCGATGCCCGACTTCCATGTGTACCCGCAGGCCTCCTGCCTCTCTAGGGAGTGCTCGCCCGACGTGAGCGTGGTCACGCCTTCCATGCCCGCGCCCGCGCCCATTGACCTCAACGCTACCCCGGTAGCCGGTGGCTCGTCATCTGGAGGCGCGAGGAAACGCGCGCGGCAGACGCCGATCGACGTGCTACCGGACGCCCACAACCTGTTCAACGGAATGCCGACTGCCGACGACGAGGACTACATGAAGAACCTCATCTTCGAGGGCGATGCACCGACCCCTGGCTACGATCCCGACGAGACACAAAGCCAGGACGACCGCGGGGCGTTCACGCCGGTCGCTGGCTATGATCCCGATCAGGCGGCCTTCATGCGTGATCAGGTCGGCATGGCCTTGGACGGCTTCCCACTCGACCAAGAGTTCCCAGACGACTACGGTCAAGAGGAAGAGGACGAGTGCGACATCGAAGTGGAGCCTTTGTTCGAGGACAAGCTCGCCAACCAAGCCGCCGGTCCTAAGCCGAAGCGCAAGAGCAAGCGCACGAAGGCATACACGGCTGCCGAGGACAAGCTTCTTTGCGAGTGTTGGCGAGACATTGGACAAGACCCAAGACGGGCGCCGAACAAAAGCATTCAACCTCTTGGATCCGTGTCCACCAGGAGTTTCATGAGCGCAAGAAGTTTCCGCCTTACCAAATTGTGAGCACGCGCGGGTGGGTGTCCATTTCCAAGCGATGGAGGGTCATCCAACAAGAGTGCAGCAAGTTCTATGCCACTCTTGAGAGCGTCAAGGCCCGCTCCGTGAGCGGCATCGGCATGCAATACATGGTATGCTAGCAAGCCGCCCTCTTTTGTGTCATAAAGTTCATACTTGCGTGCTCATTTGCATATCATTTGCCCATGCAACACATTTTGTAGGCATTTCAAGCTTTGGAGGCATTCAAGGTCCAACACAATGGCAAGTGCTTCAACCTTTCTCATTGCTTTCAGGTCATCAAGGCCGAGGAGAAGTTCAAGGCGTAATATGCCGCCCTCAAGTCGCGTGGGGGGAAGCAAGCCGTGGAGGAGATCGGGGACGGCGAGCCGGCACGGCCACGGGGGAAGACCAACTCCAAGAAGGAGGAAAAGCGGGATGCGGCATCCAACGCCTTGATCGCAAGCGTGGAGGGCATGATGAACAAGAAGGACTCTAGGGAGGAGGAGCGACGGCGTTTCAAAGAAGAGCAAATGAACGCATTCATGGAGATCCAAAGGAGGAGGCTTGAGATGGGCGCGGAGAAGCAAGCCAAGATGCTTGAGCTAGAGGCGGAGAAGCAAGCCAAGATGCTAGAGATCGAGGCCGCCAACGCCAAGACCAAGGCGAAAGAAGTGACTCTCGCGAGCATGATGAGCGGGGTGGAGATCATGAAGGTGGATCTCAACACCGTGTCGCCAAGGAAGAGGGCGTAGTTCGAGAAGATGCAGGTTGACCGACGAGTGATCTCGTGGCCGCGAGCGCCTTCCCTTTTTGTATGCCGACTGTGTGCTGGCATGACCACGAGGCCACGATGGCGTGGTCGAACTCAAGTCCCATCCCTTTTATGTGCTGGCATGTGTGCCGGCCGCTGGCGAGTGCACCAGCATGAACTGTGTGGTGATATTTTTTAAAGCCGGCAATGTATGCCGGCGCTGGCATGGTGCCGGCGTGATCTACATGCCACTGGGACGATCTGTGGCCGCAGGCCTTTTTTTAAAATTGAGCACAAACATGAAATGGGTCGGCGTGTTGGGCGCACTGCTGATTCAAATGCAAAACTGGACGAACACCGGGCGGACGGGCGACCCAAACAAATAAAATGCGAACAAATACGCCGTCTGTTTGAGTCAGCCCATTAAAGTTGCTCTTAGCGCCTTTAAAGCCGCTGACCTGAACTCCCCGGCCAGCACATCAACCGCCTCGCCATCCCCTTCCTCAACCTTGGCGTCCACCACAAACGATAGCAACAAGAATTCCGACCTCGATCAGCTAGAATGGATGATGTGTTGTTGAAGGACTCCGTTGTTGAAGCCCGCAGCCGAAGCTAGCTGTGGGCATGGTGGCGTGCACTGGCGTCAGCCGCTCTCCATCCTCACCAGTGTGCCCACGCCGGCCAATTGGTCACGGCGCGCATGCTCGTCAGCGACGCACTCATGATCGCCGGCACCGGACGCTATACCAGCATGCTCCCGTCTCCACCGGCGACCGCGGCCTTGTCAGCCGCCACGTCGAGCAGCCGCCAAACTCCATGGGGCTGGACAGGGAAGACGTGGTAACAGTATAGCCGCAAGAGGGTCGCTCCGGTTTCTGCTAACACACGATTTTGAGCGAAATCAAATTTGCACTGGGTCGGTAATTGATACCGTGGTACTTATGTGATTACAGCCCAAACTAACCAAACAAAGATTCAGCGTCATTTGGTGCCGCTGTTAATGGATTACGTTACGAAGTTCTGAAACAAAAACCTCCAAAGAGTAGAGTACTTGCCTAAGCAAGAGGTGATAATGTGTTTATAAGTCCCAGTTACTAACTTCCTCTGTTCCAGAATTGGTCAACTTATTAATTATTCTTAGGCACGTGGAATTGAAGTATACCATTCAAGGCAAGCATAAGAAATGTTTCGGGATGGAAGAATCATGCTGCGGTTCTCTGAATACAACCACCCAGTCGACGGTATGGAAGAATCATGTTTTTCCTATAGTACACAACTAAAGTACTGTATTTGTCCTTGTGTGGCAGTACATCAGTTGCGTCAATGAAAAGTAGAATATCACAGGGACATTACGCTGAGTGGAGAACTGGCATTACTCCAACTTCAGTAAAAGGCATACATAAACTTAACTGAGATAAGGATATTTTATATAATTACCTAGCTGTCAATAATGTCCATGTTGAGAAGCTTAGTGTTATTTTCTTTTATTCCAGATTAACATGATCTCAGAATGCAGTCTTCCGGCTCAATTTTAGCCTGCAGCCCTGCGCCACCATTACAAAAAGCTACAGAATTTACCATTTGTTCATATCAATCAAGTGGTGAGATAATCAGGATAAACGCATTTTAAGAGACCATCATTTTGGCAACCTATAGGACTTATAACAACAATATGCAACATAATTTCTCGGTAATCACCTGCTTTAAAGGTTCTTTCCATTCAAGTTTCCAGAGTTCTGTTCTAGCACATGAACATTATTGCCCTCATCCATTTCATTCACAGTTAATCATTAAGAGAACAGAGTGCATGATTGAAAAATATACAACAGTAGGTAATGCACACATATTAGCGCCTCTGACTTTTAGTTGACTCAGCACCACCCCGATGATACACGCACACCTCGCGTAATTCTAATAGTATAGCGAACTAAACCACAACACTTCTATGGGAAATTGCTGCCACGAGTATCTTGAAATTCAGCTTGGGACATCAACATCTACATGTCAAAATCAACCTTACACTGCATTATTTGAAGAGAAGATTTCAAGTTATTCTAACAGTAAAAGCGGCGTCTCGCAGCTAGATGATAATCTTAAGAACTTTTATCCCCAGCTTAGAAGGAGCATGCATGATCTCAGTGACATACCTCATGATGGACCAGCTGATGACCAAGGACCTCTCCAGATTCCGTGTCCTGGTCTGCAAAGCCAACCAAGAGAACAGAGGAAACAGAGGATCAGGTATGCATGCAGTAAAGAGCATGCGGTAAAGTTGTATAGCATAGGAACCATCTGTTTTTCTAACAGTAAAATAAAACTGTAGTGAAAATGTTAGTATCACACTTCTTTGGACAAGAAAATAGCAGGAGAGGCTACCACTGCGGTATTATACTATTATATATAAGAGAAAATTCGGGTAATTCTAACCTCTTAGCTGACCAGTCTGAATGTCGGCATCCATACACCTGTTATAGCCTATAGGTTTGGCATTACTTGGAGAGGCAGCAGCTGAGGCATAGATGAATAGGCCAGGGATGTAGTTCTCCTGTCGCAAGCACCGATGGGAGATGCAGCACGCCACCGTGCGCTAGCGGCAGCTAGCGTCTAACCTTTCTGCATCCCAAGCTTTTTGTGTCCTTGCATCTTGCTCGTAATCATCTGCATGCAATACATATCAGCTAAACTCCTGCAATGGAGGTGATCCAGCAAGTTCATCGGCTAAAATGAACTACATAGTCCAATTTAAATAGAACCATTTGTGGACGGTGGACACTGAACAGACACAATAATCAGACCCTTTTAGGCTTTTGTCTAAAGAATCACTACACATCTGAGTCCTCGCCCCTGATTCAGAATAGTCCCTGAGAACTTTTTCTAAAGAATTCTTACACGAACTATGTTTTTCATCCAAGATAGCCTGACTGTACCCCCCCCCCCCCCCAAAAAAAAAAAACTAATGAAATGGTTTTATCAATAGAAAGCTTGACAAACTAATCCTCTCTCACATGCAAATTATAAAGAGCACCTCACGCATCAAGTAACTTCCAGCAAAATGGCAAGGCATTCATGCAAATAAACACCGCCTTCCAATTAGCTTGCTTTCGAACAAAAACATGATAACATGCAGAAAATGTACAGTTCAACAGACCTGGTTATACTACTATGCAAAGTGAAACTAATATTTACCCATACTGATTTTTTTGCACAAATGAAGGCGCACTCTGAAGATGGAAAAATATAGATTCATGATAAATGGTCTCACCAAGTGCAATATGGTGAACGAATAATATCATGCAAGCATTTAAGTAAGAATCAATGATTGGTTTGTCACCCGAAAAAACAATGATTGGTAGCAAAATCCTAGGATACTGAAAGCTTGCTGTTTCATAGACGGTCAAGTAATAACTCACAAGAGACATTCATTTGAGCTGTCTTTTCATTGATAAGAAATTAAGAAGAGCACAACATGAAATAGCAATAGAAGGTTGCTGCTTTGGTAAGGAACATCAAGACAAACAACTGAATGTACTAATCTTAAGATCCTTCTAAATTCCTTTCAAAAGCAAGAGATTCTAGCAAATGATAACCAAGGAATTAATAGTGCTACTTATGGACTGCAATTTAAAAAGAATCCAAATAAAATGAGATTCTTTTGTCAACTTTCTATTTTCAGGCCTCAGTAGCTAAAGGTCCATCCTAGATATGTCATTATGTAACCACTACTTGGAACCAAATCATACCTACCATTACTACATGCTATTGGTTCATCAGCTCATCTACTGGCGACTAAACTATTCATAGATCTAGCTTATTTATTAGCATCCATCAGTATACAGATGAGATAAATCAACTCACCCAACCTCTGAGCAAGGCCTCGACAGAATGCCTTCAGGTGACAGATTCTGTTTTATATTTTACCCTGGAATTTGCCGCAAAGAAGAAAAAAAATCTTCAGGTTAACAGATTCAACAAGTGAAAAACCAAGAAACCATGCATGTCTGATTATTTGAATGGCTCGTAAGCCGCAAGCTCATCCCGTCCCTCTTCCACATATCCCTCAGCTCTTATATTTGGTCTCTGCCTTTTTGCTTTATCTCACATGGATGTTCTATATGACACACGAAAGGAGTCAAATAGCACGATGTAACATGTGTTAAGCTTTTGTGTCCACCAAAGCATCCAATAGAAGGAATTTATATACCCGGAATGGAAAACCGACAGCCTAAAAAGGATACAAAAATGCAGGGTAAAGAGCATGTCCCACCTATAGACGATAAAAGAAGAACAGCACAGACCAACCAACAACATACAGTCCTGAAAAAGCAAGATGGAATAGAATCAGCCAACAAACATCATAATCAAAGAAGAACAAGAAACCCCAGAGCCACAAGCGACGCAACCTAACAAGGACAGGCATATCAACATGCGAAACACATGAAGCAAAGAATCAGAAAACAAGAGAACCAAACAAAACAACCGACAGTAAAGCACCAAGTCCTCATATAATGGAAGCTGGGAGCCGATAGGATAACCAAATTAATCTAGCATCCAAGAACAACATGTTGATCCACAGGACTGGAACCACATATAATTAGAACCTGGAAGCTGGGAGCCGACAGGATAACCAAATTACTCTAGCACTCGAGAACAACACCTTGATCCACAGGACTGCAACCACAACAAGCATAGATCCTCAACCATGTGACCTTTCCATTCCTGCGACGACATAGCCAAGCAAGGACCAAATTAACCAAGCACTTGAGAACAACACCCTAATCTAAACAACTGCAACCACAACAGGCACCAGCCCCCACCTCTCTTCTGCAAACCCCAATCCAATACAAACAAATACAGCACTTTGACTCAGAGAACCACACCCACAGCAACACAGATGGTCCTCTATTTCCCCAACCAACGTCTAATATATCCAATCCCAAAGATAAGCGACCAGGCAGAGCTCAGGTTAGCCAATCAGGTTAATCAATCAACTTTGTCTCGTGTGCATCACATCTAGGTTACCAGCTAGTGTGACCCCCCATCATGAGTATTGTCAAAATTTACCACGAGACCAAGGGAAGCTAACTGAATGATGCAATCTTCTAATTCTGCATCTTCACTGCTATCATCTGAACTATCACCATTGGACATAAGCTCCTAGACAACCTTAGGGTCAAGAATGCCCAACTTTGACCCCTTATCCATTTAAGGTAAATGACATAATTCTACTCGAAAGAAAAATCAAAAGGTATATATATATATATATATATATATATATATATATATAATCACATTTCACCAAGGAACATCAAATTAATAAAATTAAAACCATCTTACATAGTATTGATATAGCAATAAATTGCAGTAAAACATGATATTGTTCTAGTGACCATTTATTTAAAACAATACTCCAATAGAGTAAAGACACATCTAAGATTTTTTCTTCACGCTGGCTGACAAAAGATAGGCGTCAACCAGCAAGATTCATATCCTTCGTTAACTGGTCCAGTCAGGCAGCTCCTGGTTTGCACCACCTTGCCCCTCATGACCACGAGCGGCTGCACCGAACACAAAAATGAAGCAAAAATGTTGTGTTCAGCATGTATCGCACTTGCCTCTGAGCAGATGAGACGCAATGGATGAAGTTCGTAGTGGATATCTGCGAGGATGTCTTTCCATGATTCTAACAATCTTATTCAGGCGGCGCACCATGGGCTCATTTGTCGTCGCCGACCCTTGTTGTGCTAGTAAGGAGGCTTGTAGGTTGTCTGCATGACACAAATCTTGGGCCTCCAAGAGGTGTATGCGTTGGAGACCGATGTTGAAGCCAATCGACCCGTACTTTGCACGGATCTGGTGCCCGCAAGAAGCGGACGTCCATGGAGGCAACCATCATCGAATCCCGTCAGCTCTATTGGTTGTGCATAGGTCTAGCGCCTACAAGATGCGCACCCCTATGCAGGCAGGCAACTTAGAAGCCTGTCCGCTCCCTGGGCTGCACAAATCCCGTGTCTACAAGAAATGCAAGTTTGCCATCATGGCGGATCAGGTCTCCACGAGACATGGATCCGATGCCCATGAGAAAGGCTAGCTCATTGTCGCGGCAAATCGGCTCTCTCCGTTCCACAATTTTTTTTGTCCGTTTCTCATGGAAGCATGACACGACAAGCAGAGTTGATGCCGTTGAGCAGGCCAACACTTTGTACTCGGCTTGATCCCGACGCTCCTAGCACAGACGAAGCGTTGAGAGAATTGGAAGCGACTGGGATCAAGCCACAAATGACCCCACGCTCCATAGGGAACTGTAAGGGCACCTCCTGTCATGGTCGTGGCATAAACTGGAAAATTGAGTGGCTTGTGCAAGTGCACAAAGGTTGGCATGGCACAAGAGGACGATTCGCCAAAATGGAGTCCAGGTAGTAGTTGGGATGATTTTGCGCCGACAGCCCTTAGTTGAAGTCGTCGCTTGGGGCGAAGTGTGGTTGTGGCGTCTGGAAGGAGAAACGGCGGTCACTCCGAGGCAGCATAGCCGAAGACCAGGAAACACCATTTCATCGAAGTAGATCACAAGTGACATCGTTGTTTCCCTGCATTGGCATGGCATGGCTGGCGAGGGGACATGAAGCTGGAAGCTCTGTGCAAGGGAGACATATGTGGACGAAAGACGAAAGCGCGATGCACCATCTCTGAAAGGACCGCGATGAGCGTAGGATGTCCTCAGAGGGACTTAGCTACTTGTTCGTGCTCCTGCAATAGCCGGAGCATTGGTGAGGACATAGTTGAACATAATTCCTGGTCAGGTCAAGTTCTCGGTGCCTCCAATGCTTGGTGGGCCACCCGACCATCTCATCTTTTCGTCTCGATTGTTTTGTTTCCCACACACTACAAAACTACTATTAAGAACACATTAGCTTCACAAACTCAAGAGTATTGTTATTGTGTTACTCTTCACACCGGTCATGTGCATAGAACCTACCCGGCCGAAAAAGGCTGTTTTGCACGAGGTACGTCTTTGAACGGGAAACAAATACGCAAAGATTTAGATGTGCTCTGTTACAAACAGAAATAGCGGTATTTATAGCCCCTGCTGAAGTGCTATGTGAGGAACGAAACTAATTCACACATATCCAAATTAAACGACGGCGCCAACATTGATGTCCTACCAATTATTCTCGTTTTAATATTTTGCCGAATTTTAAATGCAACTATTATTTGCAACACATCCTTATATACATATCAATCAAATATTCCCTACTATATCTCAGTCAACTAATGAAATGATCAGCGGGACAATAAAACATAAGTAGTGTATAAACCTGAGAATCATGATGGAGCAAAGCGGCAAGGCAAAGAAAGATTAAAACATGAGAATTACTCCTTCCTGCTTTGGTTTAACCCTTGGGAAGATAGTTCTCATGTTTTAGTTTTCAGTCTTATGAAAACTTTTCTTTGACTTGCCGTTTTGCTCCACTATGATTCTCAGGTTTATACACTAATTATGTTATTATTTTTTGAGTGGATCCTGATGATTGTTTAATTAGTGCACTGAGATATATTAGGAAATATTTGATTGATATCCATATATGGATGCGCTGCAATAAATAGTCGCATCTAAAACTCGCGAAAACATCATAATGAGAATAATTGGTAGCACATTAATGTTTGCGTTGTCGTATATTTGTACGTGAATAGATGACAATTAATTTGGATATATGAGAATTGATTTCGTTCGTAAAATAGCACTTTAATAGGGGCCATAAATGGTGCCTATGTCAATTCGTAATAAAGCACCTCTAAATCTTTACGCATTTGTCTCCCGCCACGTTGGGTAGGTTATGTGCACGCGACCGGTGCAAAGAATAACAGAATAGCAATACTTTTGAGTTTGTCAAGCTAATGAGTTCTTAATTGTATTTTTGTAGTGTGTGGGAAACAAAGCAATAGAGATGAGAAGATGAGACGGTCGGAAGACTAACCAAGCATCGGAGGCACCGGGGAGAACCCGGCCCGACCAACAAATATGTTTAGCTACCTCCTCACCAATGCTCCGGCTATTGCGGGAGCGCAGACAAGTAGCCGAGTCCCTTCAAGGGCATCCTACGCCCATCTCGGTCCTTTTAGAGGAGGTGCATCGCGCTTCGGTCTTTCGGGGTGGGTGTCTCCCCCGTCCAGAGCTCTCAGCTTAACGGCCTCCTCGCCGATCATACTGTATCTACACACAATGACAATGGCGTGACTTGTGATCTGCTTCTCCCCACATTGTCGCATGTGGTGCAAGCGCATCGAGCGAGGTACTGCGCCACCGGAGGGAACGACATTTCAGTGTCTTTGACTATGCAGCCTCGGAGCTCCCGCCATTTCTCCTTCCAGGCCCACAGTCACACTTTGCGGCCCCAAACGACGACATCAACCCTAGAGCATCAGCACAGATTCAGGCCAACTACTACCTTGACTCAGTTTCGGCAAATCGTCCTACTATATCACTCCAGCCTTTGTGCACTTGCACAAGCCTGCCATTTTCACGGTTTTTGGCACTACCGGGACAGGAGGTGCCCATACAGTTCCTCGTTGAGTGTGGCGTCCTCAATGGCCCGATCCCAGTGGCTTCCAATCCTCTCAACGCTTCGTTAGTGCTAGGAGTGTCGGCATCAAGCCGAACACAAAGTGCCAGCCTGCTCAACAACATCAACTCCGCTTGTCGTGGCGCTCTTACACGAGAAGCAGGCAATAGAATTGTGCAATGAAGAGAGTCGATTGGGCACGACAATGAGCTCGCCTTTCTCATGAACAACGGATCCGTGACGTGTGGAGAGCCGATCTGCGAGTTTGCATTTCTCAGAGACACTAGATCTGTGCAGCTCGCAGAGTTGACGAACTTCAAAGTTGACCACCTGCATAGAGGTGAGCCTCTTCTACGCATGAGATCTATGCACCGAACAGAGCTGACGAGCTTCAATGCTGGTCGCCTCCATGGGCGTGCGCTTCTTGCGAGCACCGGGTCTATGCAACGTACGGTGCTAATGGGCTTCAACATTGGTCTCCTTCATGGGCATACGCTTCTTGGAGGCCCTAGATCTATGTCGCGCAGACAGCCTATGGGCCAATTTGCTAGCATGACACAGGGCAGCGACCGAGCGACATCGGCAGCGACAAACGAGCTCATGGTGCAGCGCCTAAATAGGATGGTTAGAATCGCGGCCAAAGCCCGTGCAGACATCCTTGCAAACAACCACCGCGTACTTCATCCAACGTGTCTCATCTGCTCAGATGCAGGTGCGACATATGTTGAACATAACATTTTTGCTTCATTTTTGTGTCCGGTGCAACTACTAGTGGTCGTGGGGAGCAAGGTGGTGCAGACCCGGAGCTGTCTGACTGGAAGTAAGATTGATACCCTTGTACAAGGAAGATTAATACATTTTCCTTATGCAAGCCAGTTTAATACCCATGCACGAGGAAACCTCAAATTCAACTTCGTTACTAGCAGTGGCGGAATAATTTTCAGGTGTGGCGTTGTTTTTAAAGAAGAAAATCATGTATATTACGACGATGCAGGAGCTCACTAGAATACTTTATATTCAGCAAATACATCCGAAATCCAAAAGTAAATACTTGTATCAAAATACCTCACTAAATGAAGATTATATGGATTACAGATCACCAATTTATCATCTTTATTATTAACTAAGACACGCATAAAGATGTCTACAAAAATAGAAAGCATAGACAAATCATGAATCTGTAAGTAGTGCAATATAATGATAGAAACAAATTATACAAGTGAAGATAGTTAGAAAGAATACATACCTATAATAAAGCTTTATTGACTGTGGCAAAGGCATTCTTCTTGGTATATTTTGAAATTCTTTCTTAATTTCAGCAAGATCAATTCCTTTATATACCCATATCTAGTAACAAGAGGAAACAAATCAATTAGTTTTTCAACGATGTGAGAGCACTAGAATAAATGCAATGCACAAGTACAGAACTAAAACTAGAGAACTTAAGTATGTATTTGAATACTTGATCTAATACAATTTCAATCGACGGAAGTCAGCAACATAATACAAATATTCGATCTTCTTTTTGACGCCATGTGCTGATCTGCTCACCCTCACGGCCTCGCTGAGTCGCTGTTCACCACCTCGCCGGCCCATGGCAGCCGCCCTGCCATGCCCTAATGACCTATTCGCTGCCGCTGCCGCCTCCACCACGTACGATCGTGATTTCATGCAGTAGCTATGTTTGGTTGTATGCGTGGTGACCGCACTCAATTTTAGCATCCTGGAGTTGTGGCCTACGCACATTAGTAACCAGGCCAATCAGCAAACAGCCAACCAGGCCCAGCGGGAGCTACGGGGACGGGACGGCCAGGGCCGCGAGATCTAGCCAACTTGCTCGCCAGGGCTAGGTCGGCGTGGACCTGGCTGAGGCCGACGACGAGGCGCGCCCTCCGAGCTCCCATAATCGCTGGCCTCGCCGCCTCCGTTCATCCGCCCTCTCCTGCACCGATCCAAAAGGGGTGTCAAATGTTAGTCGCTCCATCAAAAAAAAAATCGGGATCTCAGTCGCGCACCTCCGAACCCCAGGGACGGGAACGGGACCGCCGGGGACGCGAGATCTAGCCAGCTTGCCTGCTCCTGGGGGACGCACGCCAGGATGAGGTCGGCGTGGACCTGGCTGAGGGCCGTGAACGGGCGCCGCGCCTCGTCGTCGGCCTCGGCCGCCGCAGCGGCTCCCTCCGGAAGCGTCGGCCGGCGGGTGCTGATTCGGGCTAGGGTTGCGGTCGGCGCCGGGCCTCTTGCCGCCGCCGCTCCCTTTTGAATCCTCTTGGGCGCGGTAGTGCGGGTGGGGGGCGGAAGGGATCTGGTAAAACTAATCTGGTTCTTGTCTGCGGCCTGGGCAAAAAGGGCCACCTGGTTCTTGTCTGCGGCCCGTGCATTTGGACCATTTATGTGTTCGGCTTTTCTTGTGAAAATCTTCTTTCTGATAAATGACAGAGAAAAATGTTTTAATTAGAGTATACTATAAATGTGGTGTTTTGTGGCAGTATAAAGTCTATTTGGCAGATATTGGAAGCTCGAAAATAGTTTTTAGCACCCAAGGATGCTAAGCTCATTGTATGGTTGCTAATGCATTATGTTCTATACTCCCTCTGTTCCTAATTATCTTTATAATCTTTATTATATGTACAAGGTTAAGCGTGTGTACCGAAAAAGCTCTTACCATCCTCCTTTGGACAAATATGCCCTTGAATTAGCTTACGTCAAATGCAGGGATCAAGAGTTGTAGCGGTATTTATTATGATGAACAGGGGTGGGGGCGTGCTCTCCTCGTTTCCTCCTCCATGCATTGCATGTGACGGTCCATCTCCCATTTACATGACACACGGGCAAATTTGGATAGTTACAACGTAAAACACAACATAATGCAGGAGGGTTGGAGGGAAAATGTTACATCTAAAGTAATTAGAAATGAAAGTATTAGAATTGATCTCAGCTAACAGCCGATAAAGAAATAACACAATGTGTGGCCCACCATGTCTCTCTCACATATGTGCCATGATGGAGGATGCTTGACCCACCTCTTGGGTTTGGTCCTTATTCCTCAGTGACACATGTATAAGGAGAAATCCTCTCTCTCTCTCTATATATATATATATATCTTCTGGTAAAGATCACATACACAAGCTACACCTATCCAAAAGCCTAGAGAGGTACTAAAGGATGCTGAAGAGCATCTACCATCGATAACCACTGCCAAAACAAATGTTGGTTGTGGATTGCATGGACCTCCTGTACAACCACACCATTACTAAGATGAACTTCCTGATGCAACCACATTGTTGTTGCCTTGACCTTCACCAAGCATGCACGCAGCCTCGCCTTCGTCTCCGATGGTTAATCCCATATTTGATATTGACCAGTCTCGTTTCCGCTTTACAACCTAGTTGTTCTAGCTCACGGTTACATGTAAATATGTTAACCATATATATAACATCAGTATCATAGCAACTTGATGTTATTGTATAACATTAAGAGGAATTATAATGATGATGGTTAAGCTCTTGCTCATTATTTGGTTCTAAATGTTCTAGATTAAGGCCTGATGATGTTCGGTTGGCAAGCCATGATCTTGATTGCGTGTTCTACTCTTGGTTAAGTTTTGATGGCACTAGGTAAAGTTTTTTCCTTTTCTAATCTGGTTCACACAACAAAGAACACGAGGGAAATTGGCGATTTATGAGACCCTTATGCAAAAAAAAATTGATAGTCCGAGTTTTTTCCTAAACTCGGAATATGATCCCTATATCACTCAAGTTCAAAATGAATAATTTGGATTAGGGACTTGCCTCCTCCCGTTGGGTCACTACAAATAAGCATGACAACACATGTGTCATGTATGTCGGTAACGCGGTTGTAACACCCTCATGTTGCATATGGTGATACCCACAAGTGTAGGGTTTGCGTGTGGCTTTTTAACGAGTAACAATGTTAAGGGACGCAAGAAAGAATTGGTTTGTGGAATAAGTGCAAAAATGTTAAATAAAGTAATAGTTGTGTTTTTGATATATTGGGATAGTTGCAAAGAAATAAATACCAAAGCAAATTCATAAAGTTCAGACATGCCTTGGTCCGTAACTTGAGCTTAATGACAAACAAGTGATCATGCTTATAAAACTTTTGTCATTCTCAAGGACAATAGATCCTACCTATTTAATAAATTACATAATCCTATGCTTTTATGACAACTTTCTCGTTGCCATGTGGGTGAAGCCTAAGCCTAACATACTATAAAATCATTTACTTGTATGATACTTATGATTCTCCAATGAATAACATGTCTACTATGATAAATTAGTTTGACAAAACATAATCATAACATTAACGGTCTATGTTCTCCATCTATCCCATGTGCTATAAATCCTAGATCCAAGAAACGACTTATTGTCGTTGTAACATTCCCTTTTCAATTCATTACAACATAGAACTCTCGTCTGAGCCCAATAATGGTGAAGTGGGACGTTCACACATTACCAGTAGAAAGCTTCAACACAACAATCAATCAAACCACAATTATATTCTTAAATTCATGTGACATTCTTCAACTACAGTTCTCCAATGTCCTTAGGAACATAATGAACTATTCACAAATTGCAAAGCCAAGCAAGCATATGTGCATGATGATAAGGGATACAATCTAATCATGTGAAGTCCCTGTTGGGGAACGTAGCAGAAATTCAAAATTTTCTACGCATCACCAAGATCAGTCTATGGAGTAATCTAGCAACGAGGGAACGAGAGTGCATCTACATACCCTTGTAGATCGCTAAGCGGAAGCGTTCAAGTGAACGGGGTTCATGGAGTCGTACTCGTCGTGATCCAAATCACCGATGATCCTAGTGCCGAACGGACGGCACCTCCGCGATCAACACACGTACAGCCCGGTGACGTCTCCTACGCCTTGATCCAGCAAGGGGAGAAGGAGAGGTTGGGGCAGACTCCATCCAGCAGCAGCACGACGGCGTGGTGGTGGTGGAGGAGCACGAGACTCCAGCAGGGCTTCGCCAAGCACTACGAGAGACGAGAAGGAAGAGGGGTAGGGCTGCGCCAACAGGGAGATTGAATCGTGTGTTGGGCTGCCCCTTTGCTCAAGTATATATAGGGGAAGGGGAGGGGCTGCGCCCCCACCTAGGGTTCCCTCCCTAGGGGTGGCGGCAGCCCCCAGATCCCATCTGGGAGGCGGCCAAGGGGGGGAGAGAGGGGGGCGCACCTAGGGTGGGCCTTAGGGCCCATCTATGCCTAGGGTTTGCCCCCTCTCCCCTTGAGGACGCCTTGGGCCTTGGTGGGAGGCGCCCCAGCCCACCTAGGGGCTGGTCCCTTCCCACTATTGGCCCATGTAAGCCTCCGGGGCTGGTGGCCCCACCTGGTGGACCCCCGGACCCCTTCGGTGGTCCCGGTACACTACCGATGATGCCCGGAACACTTCCGGTGGCCAAAACCATACTTCCTATATATTAATTTTTACCTCCGGACCATTCCGGAACTCCTCGTGACGTCCGGGATCTCATCCGGGACTCCGAACAACATTCGGTAACCGCGTACATACTTTCCCTATAACCCTAGCATCATCGAACCTTAAGTGTGTAGACCCTACGGGTTCGGGAGTCATGCAGACATGGCCGAGACAACTCTCCGGTCAATAACCAACAGCAGGATCTGGATACCCATGTTGGCTCCCACATGTTCCACGATGATCTCATCGGATGAACCACGATGTCAAGGACTTAATTAATCCCGTATTCAATTCCCTTTGTCTAGCGGTATCATACTTGCCCGAGATTCGATCGTCGGTATCCCGATACCCTGTTCAATCTCGTTACCGGCAAGTCTCTTTACTCGTTCCGTAACACATCATCCCGTGATCAACTCCTTGGTCACATTGTGCACATTATGATGATGTCCTACCGAGTGGGCCCAGAGATACCTCTCCGTTACACGGAGTGACAAATCCCAGTCTCGATTTGTGCCAACCCAACAGACACTTTCGAAGATACCAGTAGTGTACCTTTATAGCCACCCAGTTACATTGTGACGTTTGGCACACCCAAAGCACTCCTATGGTATCCGGGAGTTGCACAATCTCATGGTCTAAGGAAATGATACTTGACATTAGAAAAGCTTTAGCAAACGAACTACACGATCTTGTGCTGGGCTTAGGATTGGGTCTTGTCCATCACATCATTCTCCTAATGATGTGATCCCGTTATCAACGACATCCAATGTCCATGGTCAGGAAACCGTAACCATCTATTGATCAACGAGCTAGTCAACTAGAGGCTTACTAGGGACATGGTGTTGTCTATATATCCACACATGTATCTGAGTTTCCTATCAATACAATTCTAGCATGGATAATAAACGATTATCATGAACAATGAAATATAATAATAATAACTAATTTATTATTGCCTCTAGGGCATATTTCCAACAGTCTCCCACTTGCACTAGAGTCAATAATCTAGTTCACATCGCCATGTGATTAACACTCACAGGTCATATCGCCATGTGACCAACATCCAAGAGTCTACTAGACTCAGTGATCTAGTTCACATCACTATGTGATAAACACTCAAAGAGTTCTGGGTTTGATCATGTTATGCTTGTGAGAGAGGTTGTAGTCAACGGGTCTTGCCATATTCAGATCCCTATGTATTTCGCAAAACTTTATGTCATATCGTAGATGCTGCTACCACGTTCCACTTGGAGCTATTCCAAATTATTGCTCCATTATACGTATCCGGTATCTCTACTCAGAGCTATCCGGATAGGTGTTAAGCTTGCATCGACGTAACTCTTTACGTCGAACTCTTTACCACCTCCATAACCGAGAAACATTTCCTTATTCCTTTATGGACAATTTTGACCGCTATCTGGTGATCCAGTCCTAGATCACCTTTATACCCTCTTGCCAGACATGTGGCAAGGCACACATCAGGTGCGGTACTCAGCATGGCATACCGTATAGAGCCTATGACAAGAGCATAGGGGACGACCTTCGTCCTTCCCCTTTCTTCTACCGTGGTCAAGCTTTGAGTCTTACTCAACTTCACACCTTACAACTCAGGTAAGAACCCCTTCTTTGACTGATCTATTTTGAACTCCTTCAAAAACATGTCAAGGTGTGCGTTCTTTGAAAGTATCATCAGGCGTTTTGATCTATCTCTATAGATCTTGATGCCCAATATGTAAGCAGCTTTATCTAGGTCTTCCTTTGAAAATCACTCTTCAAACAACTATTTATGCTTTTCAGAAATTCTACATCATTTTGAATCAACAATATGTCATCCACATATACTTATCAGAAATGTTGTAGTGCTCCCACCCACTTTCTTGTAAATACAAGTTTCTAGCAAACATTGTATAAACCTAAAAGCTTTGATCACTCCATCAAAGCATATATTCCGATTCCGAGATGCTTGCTCTAGTCCATAGAAGGATCGCTGGAGCCAGCATACCTTTTAGCATCCTTAGGATCGACAAAACCCTTTATTGTATCACATACAACTTTTCTTACGAAAAACTGGTAAGAAAACTTGTTTTGACATCCATCTGTAAGATTTCATAATCGAAAAATACAGCTAATGCTATCATAATTCCGACGGACTCAAGCATCGCTACGAGTGAGAAATTCTCATCGTAGTCAACTCCTTGAACTTGTGAAAAGACTCTTTCCCACAAGTCGAGCTTCATAGACAGTAACATTACCGCCCACGTCCGTCTTCTTCTTAAAGATCCATTTATCTCAATGGCTTGTCGATCATCGGACAAGTCCACCAAAGTCCATACTTTGTTCTGATATATGAATCCTATCTCGGATTTCATGGCTTCTAACCATTTGTCGGAATACGGGCCCACCATCGCTTCTCCATAGATCGTAGGTTCAATGTTGTCTAACAACATGATGTCTAAGACAGGATTACCGTACCACTTAGGAGTAGTACATATCCTTGTCGACCTACGAGGTTCGATAGCAACTTGATCTGAAGCTTCATGATCACTATCATTAACTTCCTATTCAACAGACGTAGGCGCCACAGAAGACATCTTTCTATGTTGCATCACTCTCTGATTGAAGTAAAGGTTCGACAACCTCATCAAGTTCTATCTTCCTCCCACTCAATTCTTTCGAGAGAAACTACTTCTCGAGAAAGGAGCCGTTCTTAGCGGCAAACAATTTGCCCTCGGATCTGAGATAGAAGGTATACCCTACTGTCACCTTTGGGTATCCTATGAAGATGTGTTTGTCCGCTTTGGGTTCGAGCTTCTCCGGCTGAAGCCTTAAGCATCGCAGCCCCAAACATTAAGAAACTACAACTTTGGTTTCTTGCCAAACCAATGTTCATACGATGTCGTCTCAACGGACTTAGATGGTGTCCTATCTAAAGTGAATGCAGCTGTCTCTAACGCATAACCTCAAAATGAAAATGGTAGATCGGTAAGAGACATCATAGATCGCACCATATCTCATAAGGTTCGATTACGACGTCCGGACACACCATTACTCTGTGGTGTTCCAGGTGGCTTCAACTGTGAAACAATTCCACAATGTCTTAAGTGATTGCCAAACTCATAACTCAGAAAATCCCCTTTTGATCAGATCGTAGGAACATGATCCTTTTTGTTATGATGATTCTTAACTTCACTCTGAAATCGCTTGAACTTTTCAAACGTTTCAGGCTTGTGCTTCATTAAGTAAATATACCTATATCTATTCAAATCGTCAGTGAAGATGAGAAAATAGCGATATCCACCGCACGCTTCAATTCTCATTGGATCACACGCATCAGCATGCATGATTTCCAACAAGCCACTTGCCTGTTTCATTGTACCTGAAAGCGGGGTCTTAGTCATCCTGCCCATGAGGCATGGCTCGCATGTGTCAAGCGATTCAAAATCAAGTGACTCCAAACATACATCGACATGGAGTTTCTTCATGCATCTTTCGCCAATATGACCTAAGCGGCAGTGCCACGAGAAAGTGGTACTATCATTATTAACTCTACATCTTTTGGCGTGAACATGTGTATTACCATGACCGAGATTCAATGAACCATTCACATAGGGTGCATGACCATGAAATGTATCATTCATGTAGACAGAATAACCATTATTCTCTAACTTAAATGAATGACCGTATTGCAATGAACATGATCTAATCATATTCATGCTCAACGTAGACACCTGATAACATTTATCTAGGTTCAATACTAATCCCGAAGGCAGATGGAGCGTGCGATGGTGATCTCATCAACTTTGGAAACACTTCCAACACACATCGTCACCTCGCCCTTAGCCAGTCTCCGTTTAGTCCGTAGCTTTTGCTTCAAGTCACCAATAATAGTAACTGAACCGGTATCCAATACCCAAGTGCTACCAGGAGTACTAGTGAGGTACACATTAATGACACGTATAAACTTTGAAGTTGCCAGCCTTACTATCTACCATGCATTTGGGGTAATTCCGCTACCACTGACCGTTCCCCTTATAATAGAAGCATTTAGTCTCGGGTTTGGGTTCAACCTTGGGTTCCTTCACTGGAGCGGCAACTGGTTTGCCATCCATGAAGTTTCCCTTCTAGCCCTTTCCCTTCTTGGAACCAGTGGTCTTGTTAAACCATGAACACTTGATGCTCCTTCTTGATTTCTACCTATTGCGGTCTTAAGCACCGCAAACAGCTCCGGGATCAACTCCATCCCTTGCATGTCATAGTTCATCACGAAGATCTAGTAGCTTAGTGATAGTGGTTAGAGAACTCTATCAATCACTATCTTATCTGGAAGTTTAACTCCCACTTTATTTAAGTGATTGTAGCACCCAGACATTCTGAGCACATGCTCACTAGCTGAGCTATTCTCCTCCATCTTGTTGGCAAAAGAACTTGTCAGAGGTCTCACACCTCTCAACACGGGCATGAGCCTGAAATCCCAATTTCAGCTCTTGGAACATCTCATATGTTCTATGGCGTTCAAAACGTCATTGGAATCCCGATTCTAAGCTGTAAAGTATGGTGCACTAAACTATCAAGTAGTCATCAGGATGTGTCTGTCAGGTGTTCACAACATCCACAGACGACATTGTAGGGGTTTGCACATCGAGCGGTGCATCAAAGACGCAAGCCTTCTGTGTAGCAGTGAGGACACTCCTCGAACTACGGACCTAGTCCGCATCATTGCTTACAATATCTTTCAACTTAATCTTTCTCTAGGAACGTATTGAAACAAGGAGCTACAACGTGAGCTATTTATCTACAACATATTTGCGAAGACAATTTAGACTATGTTCATGATAATTGAGTTCATCTAATCATATTATTTAATGAACTCCCACTCAGATAGACATCCCTCTAGTCATCTAAGTGAAACATGATCCGAATCGACTAGGCCGTGTCCGATCATCACGTGAGACGGACTAGTCATCAACGGTGAACATCTCATGTTGATCGTATCTTCTATACGACTCATGTTCGACCTTTCAGTCTTTCGTGTTCCGAGGCCATGTCTGTACATGCTAGGCTCGTCAAGTCCACCTAAGTGTATTACGTGTGTAAATCTGGCTTACACCCATTGTATTCGAACGTTAGAATCTATCACACCCGATCATCACGTGGTGCTTCGAAACGATGAACCTTCGCAACGGTGCACAGTTAGGGGGAACACTTTCTTGAAATTATTGCGAGGGATCATCTTATTTAAGCTACCGTCGTTATAAGCAAATAAGATGTAAAACATGATAAACATCACATGCAATCAAATAGTGACATGATATGGCCAATATCATTTTGCTCCTTTTGATCTCCATCTTCGGGGCTCCATGATCATCGTTGTCACCGGCATGACACCATGATCTCCATCATCATGATCTCCATCATCGTGTCTTCTTGAAGTTGTCTCGTCATCTATTACTTCTACTACTATGGCTAACGCTTTAGCAATAAAGTAAAGTAATTACACGACGTTTATGTTGACACGCAGGTCATAAATAAATAAAGACAACTCTTATGGCTCCTGCCGGTTGTCATACTCATCGACATGCAAGTCGTGATTCCTATTACAAGAACATGATCAATCTCATACATCACATATATCATTCATCACATCCTTTTGGCCATATCACATCACAAGGCATATGCTGCAAAAACAAGTTGGACGTCCTCTAATTGTTGTTGCAAGTTTTTACGTGGCTGCTATAGGATTCTAGCAAGAACGTTTCTTACCTACGCGAAAACCACAACGTGATATGCCAATTTTTATTTACCCTTCATAAGGACCCTTTTCATCGAATCCGATCCGAGTAAAGTGCGAGAGACAGACACCCTCTAGCCACCTTATGCAATTAGTGCATGTCAGTCGGTGGAACCAGTCTCACGTAAGAGTACGTGTAAGGTCGGTCCGGGCCGCTTCATCCCACGATGCCGCCGAATCAAGATAAGACTAGTAACGGCAAGTAAATTGACAAAATCGACGCCCACAACTCTTTGTGTTCTACTCGTGCATAGAAACTACGCATAGACCTAGCTCATGATGCCACTGTTGGGGAACGTAGCAGAAATTCAAAATTTTCTACGCATCACCAAGATCAATCTATGGAGTAATCTAGCAACGAGGGAAGGAGAGTGCATCTATATAGCCTTGTAGATCTCTAAGCGGAAGCGTTCAAGTGAACAGGGTTGATGGAGTCGTACTCGTCGTGATCCAAATCACCGATGATCCTAGTGCCGAACGGACGGCACCTCCGCGTTCAACACACGTACAACCCGGTGACGTCTCCTACGCCTTGATCCAGCAAGGGGAGAAGGAGAGGTTGGGGAAGACTCCATCCAGCAGCAGCACGACGGCGTGGTGGTGGTGGAGGAGCGCGGGACTCCAGCAGGGCTTCGCCAAGCACTACGAGAGACGAGAAGGAAGAGGGGTAGGGCTGCGCCAACAGGGAGATTGAATCGTGTGTTGGGCTGCCCCTTTGCTCAAGTATATATAGGGGAAGGGGAGGGGCTGCGCCCCCACCTAGGGTTCCCTCCCTAGGGGTGGCGGCAGCCCCCAGATCCCATCTGGGAGGCGGCCAAGGGGGAGAGAGAGGGGGGCGCACCTAGGGTGGGCCTTAGGGCCCATCTGCGCCTAGGGTTTGCCCCCTCTCCCCTTGAGGACGCCTTGGGCCTTGGTGGGAGGTGCCCCAGCCCACCTAGGGGCTGGTCCCTTCCCACTATTGGCCCATGTAAGCCTTCGGGGCTTGTGGCCCCACCTGGTGGACCCCTGGACCCCTCCGGTGGTCCCGGTACACTACCGGTGATGGCCGGAACACTTCCGGTGGCCAAAACCATACTTCCTATATATTAATTTTTACCTCCGGACCATTCCGGAACTCCTCGTGACGTCCGGGATCTCATCCGGGACTCCGAACAACATTCGGTAACCGCGTACATACTTTCCCTATAACCCTAGCGTCATCGAACCTTAAGTGTGTAGACCCTACGGGTTCGGGAGTCATGCAGACATGGCCGAGACAACTCTCCGGTCAATAGCCAACAGCGGGATCTGGATACCCATGTTGGCTCCCATATGTTCCACGATGATCTCATCGGATGAACCATGATGTCAAGGACTTAATTAATCCCGTATTCAATTCCCTTTGTCTAGCGGTATTATACTTGCCCGAGATTCGATCGTCGGTATCCCGATACCTTGTTCAATCTCGTTACCGGCAAGTCTCTTTACTCGTTCCGTAACACATCATCCCGTGATCAACTCCTTGGTCACATTGTGCACATTATGATGATGTCCTACCGAGTGGGCCCAGAGATACTTCTCCGTTACACGGAGTGACAAATCCCAGTCTCGATTCGTGCCAACCCAACAGACACTTTCGGAGATACCTGTAGTGTACCTTTATAGCCACCCAGTTACGTTGTGACGTTTGGCACACCCAAAGCACTCCTACGGTATCCGGGAGTTGCACAATCTCATGGTCTAAGGAAATGATACTTGACATTGGAAAAGCTTTAGCAAACGAACTACACGATCTTGTGCTAGGCTTAGGATTGGGTCTTGTCCATCACATCATTCTCCTAATGATGTGATCCCGTTATCAACGACATCCAATATCCATGGTCAGGAAACCGTAACCATCTATTGATCAACGAGCTAGTCAACTAGAGGCTTACTAGGGACATGGTGTTGTCTATATATCCACACATGTATCTGAGTTTCCTATCAATACAATTCTAGCATGGATAATAAACGATTATCATGAACAATGAAATATAATAATAATAATAATAATAACTAATTTATTATTGCCTCTAGGGCATATTTCCAACAGTCCCTACCAAATAAACAAATTGTGTCAAACATAAATTTTTTTGCACCCATGTGAATAGTAAAATTCAAAACAATATAAATGTTGATTTTTTTTTCTCTCTCCAGCAAATGTGGTTTAAATTTTTGTAAAGAAATTTCATATGTAGTGCTCTAGGAAAAAACTATGCTATAAAAAAGGTTGTATTTCAAAGTATTTTGAGAAAAACTATTTTTTTGCGTAGACCACGATGAATGTCATTTCTTAGCGAATAAATTCACATAGGTAGGGCACTCAACCACTTTTTTCCCACAGAAACATTGTTTTTATATTTTGGGTACTTCTATTTTTTTGTTAACTCCAAGAGCACATGAGCTCGCGACTAGACAAACACTTTTGAATTGTATCAATAAGAGCAAAACATGATTACATGCTTTGATCTACACTAATTATATCACTACAAAGACCAAATTGACCTAAAAAAGACCCTGCTCACTTTTGTCACCTAATATAAATTTCCATCACTTAAAATGGGCTCGTGATGGTTTTAAAATGGCATGCCCATCGTCCTAGAAAATCCACGGTAGGACTTTCCATCATCAAAAATCATATTTTTCGACTACCGTTCTATGTCACTTACACTTTTTTGGGGAGGGGGGGGGGGGCAACTGGCTACAAATTAAGGTTTGGAGCTAGCAAGCAATTTTTCTAATTTTGTTGCCGAGGAAATAACATCAAGTTCTCCCATGTGTTGATTTATATTTATTTTATCGCCTTATTATTTACTTTATTTAGTTGTTTTTTATTTACTTATTTTTACTTGTATCTAAGTTTAGAAAAAAATGAGAACAACAAAAGGATTTTTATTTTAGCACACATGTGTCTCGTACAAGATCCTAATATTCATGCACAATTTCCGTCACAAAACAGATGAAATTATGTGACTAAAAATGACTAATTTTTTTGAATAAAATGAAAGAATGGAAACATTTATTTGAAAAAAATTCGTGTGGTATTGATGTGGGGATTTTTCTTTGTAAGATTTTAATGTGGTACCAATGTGGAAATTTTATTTGGAAGATATTAATGTGAGGGGGCTTTTCTTTTGAAAATTGATGTGTTACTAATGATGAATTTTTATAAGGAATATTTTAGTGTGGTGTTAATGTGGGGAATTATATTTGGAATATTTTAATCTGAAAGTTTTTTATTTGGAAGATTTAAATGTGATATTAATGTGGAAAATCTTATTTGGAAGATTTGATTGTGGTATCATTGTGAGCAATTTATTTGGAACATTTTGATGTGGTACTCATCTAGAAAACTTTATTTGGAATATTTTAATGTGATAAATTTATTTGGAAGATTTTAATGTGTTATTAAAGAGACACAGATTTGGTGAACATGGTTCCGCGTGCACCCCTTATGAATAGCAAATTCAAAAAAATAGTAGAAAAACAAAGAAAACTAAGGTTTTTATAACATGCATAGTCAACTGGCATACTAGCATATGATGTTTCACAAAGAAATGAATTTGTGGTATTCTGGGAAGAAATCACAAAATCCAAACTACATTTAAAAACATTGCTAGATGAATAGTAAGTCCCTGATTATATTTTCTCCACAAGAATACCATGGGTGTCATTTCTACATGAAACTTCACCCATGGATGCGGAGGTCGCACAGGGAATTTACTCAGGTTCGGGCCTCCGAAGAGTAATACCCTACATCTTGCTTATGTTTGTTACTCATGGTGGAGGGATACCTTTTGCTAGGGGTTACAATGGTGTAGATGAGATTGCTACTAAGAGTTGTTTCTACGGGAGTAGATGGGAATGAGAGCCCCATAGACTCCCCTTATATACACGGCGGAGGCTAGGGTATTACATGGAGATATGCGATTTAGGGTAGCAGTCGCTACCAGCTTGGAGGTTAAGTTGGTCGCCAAGGGTTTATCCCCTTCTTTGGGCTCCCTTCCATTGTTGGGCCTTGCAGGGCCTATTGCAGGCCTTCTGGTGGGGCTCCCCGCAGTGAGCCACCTCTGGTGTATGACACCGTCAGTAGCCCCCGAGCATGGCCGAGGTCGTAGGAGCAGGACTTCGGGACCTTCGGCGGGCTCCTTCTCTTACGTCGCTTGTCTCTTACGATTGTGATGTCTACTACGTAACTTTATCCTTATAGACTTGTGTTGGGCCTCCAAGCGCAGAGTTTTGTAGGACAGTAGCAATTTTCCCTCAAGTGGATGACTTAATTAAGGTTTATCAATCTGTGGGAGGCATAGGATGAAGATGGTCTCTCTCAAACAACCCTGCAACCAAAAACAAGAAATCTCTTGTGTCCCCAACACACCTAGTACAATGGCAAATTGTATAGGTGCACTAGTTCGACGAATAGATGGTGATACAAGTGAAGTGTGAATAGTAGATATAGGATTTTGTAATCTGGAAATATAAAAACAACTAGGTAGCAAGTGATAAAACGGAGCACAAACGGTATTGCAATACTTGAAAATAAGGCCTAGGGTTCACACTTTCACTAGTGCAATCTCTCAGCAATGCTAACATAATTGAATCATATAATCATCCCCCAACGTGCGACAAAGAATCACCAAAGTTCTTATCTAGCGGAAAACATAAGATGAAACCACCTCAAAGTTATCTTTTCTGATCAATCAATTGAGCCATTTCTATAAGTGTCACAAACAACCCTAGAGTTCATACTAAAATAACACCATATGATACATGATGACCCACAAGTATAGGGGATCAATCGTAGTCCTTTCGATAAGTAAGAGTGTCGAACCCAACGAGGAGCAGAAGGAAATGACAAGTGGTTTTCAGCAAGGTGTCTTCTGCAGGCACTGAAATTGCCGGTAACAGATAGTTTGATAGCAAGATAATTTGTAACAAGCAAGTAATAGTAACGGTAACAAAAGTGCAACAAGGTAACACAATCCTTATGTATTAAAGGATAGGCTGGAACGGTCTCTAATAATAGGTAAAACGTTCTTGAGGACACACGGGAATTTCATCTAGGTTCTTTCATCATGTTTGTTTGATTCACATTTGCTACTTTGATAATTTGATATGTGGGTGGACTGATACTTGAGTGTTGTTCTTATTTGAACAAGCCTCCCACTTATGATTAACTCCTCTCGCAAGCATCAGGAACTATGAAAAGATGAAATCTAACCATAGCAATAAACATATGGATCCAAATCAGCCCTTACAGAATAGCGCATAAATTTGAAGGAAATATGCCCTAGAGGCAATAATAAAGTTATTATTTATTTCCTTATATCATGATAAATGTTTATTATTCATGCTAGAATTGTATTAACCGGAAACATAATACATGTGTGAATACATAGACAAACAGAGTGTCACTAGTATGCCTCTACTTGACTAGCTCGTTAATCAAAGATGGTTATGTTTCCTAACCATGGACAAAGAGTTGTTATTTGATTAACGGGATCACATCATTAGATGAATGATCTGATTGACATGACCCATTCCATTAGCTTAGCACCCGATCGTTTAGTATGTTGCTATTGCTTTCTTCATGACTTATACATGTTCCTATGACTATGAGATTATGCAACTCCCGTTTGCCGGAGGAACACTTTGTGTGCTACCAAACGTCACAACGTAACTGGGTGATTATAAAGGAGCCCTACAGGTGTCTCCAAAGGTACGTGTTGGGTTGGCGTATTTCGAGATTAGGATTTGTCATTCCGATTGTCGGAGAGGTATCTCTGGGCCCTCTCGGTAATGCACATCACATAAGCCTTGCAAGCATTGCAACTAATGAGTTAGTTGCGAGATGATGTATTACGGAACGAGTAAAGAGACTTGCCGGTAACGAGATTGAACTAGGTATTGAGATACCGACGATCGAATCTCGGGCAAGTAACATACCGATGACAAAGGGAACAACGTATGTTGTTATGCGGTCTGACCGATAAAGATCTTCGTAGAATATGTAGGAGCCAATATGGGCATCCAGGTCCCGCTATTGGTTATTGACCGGAGACGTGTCTCGGTCATGTCTACATTGTTCTCGAACCCGTAGGGTCCGCACGCTTAAGGTTACGATGACAATTATAATATGAGTTTATGCATTTTGATGTACCGAAGGTTGTTCGGAGTCCCGGATGTGATCACGGACATGACGAGGAGTCTCGAAATGTCGAGACGTAAAGATCGATATATTGGACGACTATATTCGGACATCGGAAAGGTTCCGAGTGATTCGGGTATTTTTCGGAGTACCGGGTAGTTACGGGATAGCAATTGGGCCTTATTGGGCCATACGGGAAAGAAGAAAAAGGGCCTCAAGGGTGGCCGCACCCCTCCCCTTGGTCTGGTCCGAATTGGACTAGGGAAGGGGGGCGCACCCTTCCTTCCTTTGCCTTTTCCCTTCCTCTTTTCCTATTCCATATGGGAGGTGGAATCCTACTAGGACTAGGGAGTCCTAGTAGGACTCCACACTTGGCGCGCCCCCTCCTAGGGCCGGCCTCCTCCTCCCTTGCTCCTTTATATACGGGGGCAGGGGGCACCTCTAGACACAAGTTGATCCACGTGATCATATTCTTAGTCGTGTGCGGCGCCCCCTGCCACCATAGTCCTCGATAATATTGTAGCGGTGCTTAGGCGAAGCCCTGCGACAGTAGTACATCAAGATCGTCACCACGCCGTCGTGCTGACGGAACTCTTCCCCGACACTTTGCTGGATCGGAGTTCGGGGATCGTCATCGAGCTGAACGTGTGCTAAAACTCGAAGGTGCCATAGTTTTGGTGCTTGATCGGTCGGGCCGTGAAGAGATACGACTACATCAACCGCGTTGTCATAACGCTTCCGCTGTCGATCTACAAGGGTACGTAGATTACACTCTCCCCTCTCGTTGCTATGCATCACCATGATCTTGCGTGTGCGTAGGAAATTTTTTGAAATTACTACGTTCTCCAACAGTGGTATCCAAGCCTAGGTTTTATGTGTTGATGTTATATGCATGAGTAGAACACAAGTGAGTTGTGGGCGATATAAGTCATACTGCTTACCAGCATGTCATACTTTGGTTCGGCGGTATTGTTGGACGAAGCGGCCCGGACCGACATTACGCGTACGCTTACGCGAGACCGGTTCTCCCGACGTGCTTTGCACATAGGTGGCTTGCGGGTGACAGTTTCTCCAACTTTAGTTGAACCGAGTGTGGCTACGCCCGGTCCTTGCAAAGGTTGAAACAGCACCAACTTGACAAACTATCATTGTGGTTTTGATGCATAGGTAAGATTGGTTCTTACTTAAGCCCGTAGCAGCCACGTAAAACTTGCAACAACAAAGTAGAGGACGCCTAACTTGTTTTGCAGGGCATGTTGTGATGTGATATGGTCAAGACATGATTATGATTTTATTGTATGAGATGATCATGTTTTGTAACCGAGTTATCGGCAACTGGCAGGAGCCATATGGTTGTCGCTTTATTGTATGCAATGCAATCGCGCAGTAATGCTTTACTTTATCACTAAATGGTAGCGATAGTCGTGGAAGCATAAGATTGGCGAGACGACAACGATGCTACGATGGAGATCAAGGTGTCGCGCCGGTGACGATGGTGATCATGACGGTGCTTCGGAGATGGAGATCACAGGCACAAGATGATGATGGCCATATCATATCACTTATATTGATTGCATGTGATGTTTATCTTTTATGCATCTTATCTTGCTTTGATTGACGGTAGCATTATAAGATGATCTCTCACTAAAATTATCAAGAAGTGTTCTCCCTGAGTATGCACCGTTGCGAAAGTTCTTCGTGCTGAGACACCACGTGATGATCGGGTGTGATAGGCTCTACGTTCAAATACAACAGGTGCAAAACAGTTGCACAGCAGAATACTCAGGTTATACTTGACGAGCCAAGCATATATAGATATGGCCTCGGAACACGGAGACCGAAAGGTCGAGTGTGAATCATATAGTAGATATGATCAACATAGTGATGTTCACCAATGAAACTGCTCCATCTCACGTGATGATCGGACATGGTTTAGTTGATTTGGATCACGTGATCACTTAGAGGATTAGAGGGATGTCTATCTAAGTGGGAGTTCTTAAGTAATATGATTAATTGAACTTAAATTTATCATGAACTTAGTCCTGGTAGTATTTTGCAAATTATGTTGTAGATCAATAGCTCGCGTTGTTGCTTCCCTGTGTTTATTTTGATATGTTCCTAGAGAAAATTGTGTTGAAAGATGTTAGTAGCAATGATGCGGATTGGATCCGTGATCTGAGGTTTATCCTCATTGCTGCACAGAAGAATTATGTCCTTGATGCACCGCTAGGTGACAGACCTATTGCAAGAGCAGATGCAGACGTTATGAACGTTTGGCTAGCTCAATATGATGACTACTTGATAGTTTAGTGTACCATGCTTAATGGCTTAGAATCGAGACTTCAAAGACGTTTTGAACGTCATGGACCATATGAGATGTTCCAGGAGTTGAAGTTAATATTTCAAGCAAATACCCGAGTTGAGAGATATGAAGTCTCCAACAAGTTCTATAGCTAAAAGATGGAGGAGAATCGCTCAACTAGTGAGCATGTGCTCAGATTGTCTGGGTACTACAATCGCTTGAATCAAGTGGGAGTTAATTTTCCAGATAAGATAGTGATTGACAGAATTCTCTAGTCACCATCACCAAGTTAGTAGAACTTCGTGATGAACTATAATATGCAAGGGATAACGGAAACAACTCCCAAGCTCTTCGTGATGCTGAAATCAACGAAGGTAGAAATCAAGAAAACATCAAGTGTTGATGGTTGACAAGACCACTAGTTTCAAGAAAAGGGCAAAGGGAAGAAGGGGAACTTCAAGAAGAACGGCAAGCAAGTTGCTGCTCAAGTGAAGAAACCCAAGTCTGATCCTAAGCCTGAGACTAAGTGCTTCTACTGCAAAGGGACTGGTCACTGGAAGTGGAACTGCCCCAAGTATTTGACGGATAAGAAGGATGGCAAGGTAAACAAAGGTATATTGGATATACGTGTTATTGATGTGTACTCTACTAGTGTTTATAGCAACCCCTCGGCATTTGATACTGGTTCAGTTGCTAAGAGTAGTAACTCAAAATGGGAGTTGCAGAATAAACAAAAACTAGTAAAGGGTGAGGTGACGATGTGTGTTGGAAGTAGTTCCAAGATTGATATGATCATCATTGCACACTCCCTATACTTTCAGGATTAGTGTTGAAACTAAATAAGTGTTATTTGGTGTTTGCGTTGAGCATGAATATGATTTGATCATGTTTATTGCAATACGGTTATTCATTAAAGTCAGAGAATAATTGTTGTTCTGTTTACATGAATAAAACCTTCGATGGTCATACACCCAATGAAAATAGTTCGTTGGATCTCGATCGTAGTGTTACACATATTCATAATATTGAAACCAAAAGATGCAAAGTTAATAATGATAGTGCAACTTATTTGTGGCACTGCCGTTTAGGTCATATCGGTGTAAAGCGCATGAAGAAACTCCATACTAATGGACTTTTGGAACCACTTGATTATGAATTATTTGGTACTTGCGAACCATGCCTCATGGGCAAGATGACTAAGACTCCGTTCTCCGGAACAATGGAGCGAGCAACAAACTTGATTGGAAATAATACATACTGATGTATGCAGTCCAATGAGTGTTGAGGCTCGCGGCGGGTATCGTTATTTTCTGACCTTCACAGATGATTTGAGCAGATATGAGTATATCTACTTGATGAAACATAAGTCTAAAACATTTGAAAAGTTCAAATAATTTCAGGGTGAAGTGGAAAATCATCGTGACAAGAAAATAAGGTTTCTACGATCTGATCGCGGAGACAAATATTTGAGTTACGAGTTTGGTCTTCAATTAAAACATTATGGAATAGTTTCACAAACTCATGCCACCTGGAACACCACAGCATAATGGTGTGTCCGATCGTCATAACCGTACTTTATTGGATATAGTGCAATCTATGATGTCTCTTACCGATCTACCACTATCGTTTTTGGGGTTATGCATTAGAGACAGCTACATTCACGTTAAAAAGGGCACCATCTAAATCCGTCGAGACGACACAATCTGAATTATGGTTTGGCAAGAAACCAAAATTGTCGTTTCTTAAAGTTTTTGGGTTGTGATGCTTAAGTGAAAAAGTTTCATCCTGATAAGCTCAAACCCAAATCGGAGAAATATGTCTTCATAGGATACCCAAAGGAGACTGTTGGGTACACCTTCTATCACAGATCCGAAGGCAAGACATTCATTGCTAAGTATGGATCCTTTCTAGAGAAGGAGTTTCTCTCGAAAGAAGTGAGTGGGAGGAAAGTAGAAAACTTGATAAGGTAATTGTACCTTCTCCCTTATTGGAAAGTAGTTCATCACAAAAATCTGTTCTTGTGACTACTACACCAATTAGTGAGGAAGCTAATGATGATGATCATGTAACTTCAGATCAAGTTACTACCGAATCTCGTAGGTAAACCAGAGTGAGATCCGCACCAGAGTGGTACGGTAATCATGTTCTGGAAGTCATGTTACTAGACCATGACGAACTTGCAAACTATGAGGACGCGATGATGAGCCCAGATTCCGTGAAATGGTTTGAGGCCATGAAATCTGAGATATGATCCATGTATGAGAACAAAGTTTGGACTTTGGTTGACTTGCCCGATGATCGGCAAGCAATTGAGAATAATTGGATCTTCAAGAGGAAGACGGACGCTGATAGTAGTGTTACTATCTACAAAGCTAGACTTGTCGAAAAAGGTTTTTGACAAAGTACAAGGTGTTGACTACGATGAGAGTTTCTCACTCGTATCTATGATTGAGTCTGTCCGAATCATGTTAGTAATTGCCGCATTTTATGAAATCTGGCAAATGGATAAACAAAACTGCATTCCTTAATGGATTTATTAAAGAAGGGTTGTATATGATGCAACCAGAAGGTTTTGTCAATCCGAAAGGTGCTAACAAAATGTGCAAGCTCCAGCGATCCATCTGTGGACTGGTGCAAGCATCTCGGAGTTGGAATATACGCTTTGATGAGTTGATCAAAGCATATAGTTTTATACAGACTTGCGGTGAAGCCTATATTTACAAGAAAGTGAGTGGGAGCACTACAACATTTCTGATAAGTATATGTGAATGACATATTGTTGATCGGAAATAATGTAGAATTATTCTGTAAAGCATAAAGGAGTGTTTGAAAGGAATTTTTCAAAGAAAGACTTCGGTGAAGCTGCTTACATATTGAGCTTCAAGATCTATAGATATAGATCAAGATGCTTGATAAGTTTTTTCAATGAGTACATACCTTGACAAGATTTTGAAGTAGTTCAAAATGGAGCAGTCAAAGAAAGAGTTCTTGCCTGTATTACAAGGTGTGAAGTTGAGTAAGACTCAAAGCCCGACCACGGTAGAAGATAGAAAGAGAATGAAAGTCATTCCCTATGCCTTGGCCATAGGTTCTATAAAGTATGTCATGCTGTGTACCAGATCTATTGTATACCCTGCACTGATTTGTCAAGGGAGTACAATAGTGATCTAGGAGTAGATCACTGGACAGCAGTCAAAATTATCCTTAGTGGGATAAGGAAATATTTCTCAATTATGGAGGTGACAAAAGGTTCGTCATAAAAAGTTACGTCGATGCAAGTTTTGACACAGATCTGGATGACTCTAAGTCTCGATCTAGATACATATTGAAAGTGGGAGCAATTAGCTAGAGTAGCTCCGTGCAGAGCATTGTAGACATAGAATTCGCAAAATACTTACGGATCTGTATGTGACAGACCCGTTGACTAATATTATCTCACAAGCAAAACATGATCACACCTTAGTACTCTTTGGGTGTTAATCACATAAACGATGTGAAACTAGATTATTGACTCTAGTAAACTCTTTGGGTATAGGTCACATGACGATGTGAACTATGGGTGTTAATCACATGGTGATGTGAACTATTAGTGTTGAATCACATGGCGATGTGAACTAGATTATTGACTCTAGTGCAAGTGGGAGACTGAAGGAAATATGCCCTAGAGGCAATAATAAAGTTATTATTTATTTCCTTATATCATGATAAATGTTTATTATTCATGCTAGAATTGTATTAACCGGAAACATAATACATGTGTGAATACATAGACAAACAGAGTGTCACTAGTATGCCTCTACTTGACTAGCTCGTTAATCAAAGATGGTTATGTTTCCTAACCATGGACAAAGAGTTGTTATTTGATTAACGGGATCACATCATTAGATGAATGATCTGATTGACATGACCCATTCCATTAGCTTAGCACCCGATCGTTTAGTATGTTGCTATTGCTTTCTTCATGACTTATACATGTTCCTATGACTATGAGATTATGCAACTCCCGTTTGCCGGAGGAACACTTTGTGTGCTACCAAACGTCACAACGTAACTGGGTGATTATAAAGGAGCCCTACAGGTGTCTCCAAAGGTACGTGTTGGGTTGGCGTATTTCGAGATTAGGATTTGTCATTCCGATTGTCGGAGAGGTATCTCTGGGCCCTCTCGGTAATGCACATCACATAAGCCTTGCAAGCATTGCAACTAATGAGTTAGTTGTGAGATGATGTATTACGGAACGAGTAAAGAGACTTGCCGGTAACGAGATTGAACTAGGTATTAAGATATCGACGATCGAATCTCGGGCAAGTAACATACCGATGACAAAGGGAACAACGTATGCTGTTATGCGGTCTGACCGTTAAAGATCTTCGTAGAATATGTAGGAGCCAATATGAGCATCCAGGTTCCGCTATTGGTTATTGACCGGAGACGTGTCTCGGTCATGTCTACATTGTTCTCGAACCCGTAGGGTCCGCACGCTTAAGGTTTCGATGACAGTTATATTATGAGTTTATGAGTTTTGATGTACCGAAGGAGTTCGGAGTCCCGGATGAGATCGGGGACATGACGAGGAGTCTCGAAATGGTCGAAACGTAAAGATCGATATATTGGACGACTATATTCGGACATCGGAAAGGTTCTGAGTGGTTCGGGTATTTTTCGGAGTACCGGAGAGTTACGGGAATACGTATTGGGCCTTATTGGGCCATACGGGAAAGAAGAAAAAGGGCCTCAAGGGTGGCCGCACCCCTCCCCTTGGTCTGGTCCGAATTGGACTAGGGAAGGGGGGCGCACCCTTCCTTCCTTTGCCTTTTCCCTTCCTCTTTTCCTATTCCATATGGGAGGTGGAATCCTACTAGGACTAGGGAGTCCTAGTAGGACTCCACACTTGGCGCGCCCCCTCCTAGGGCCGGCCTCCTCCTCCCTTGCTCCTTTATATACGGGGGCAGGGGGCACCTCTAGACACAAGTTGATCCACGTGATCATATTCTTAGTCGTGTGCGGCGCCCCCTGCCACCATAGTCCTCGATAATATTGTAGCGGTGCTTAGGCGAAGCCCTGCGACAGTAGTACATCAAGATCGTCACCACGCCGTCGTGCTGACGGAACTCTTCCCCGACACTTTGCTGGATCGGAGTTCGGGGATCGTCATCGAGCTGAACGTGTGCTAAAACTCGAAGGTGCCGTAGTTTTGGTGCTTGATCGGTCGGGCCGTGAAGAGATACGACTACATCAACCGCGTTGTCATAACGCTTCCGCTGTCGATCTACAAGGGTACGTAGATTACACTCTCCCCTCTCGTTGCTATGCATCATCATGATCTTGCGTGTGCGTAGGAATTTTTTTGAAATTACTACGTTCCCCAACAAAATTAGGGTCTAGGGTTTTGATAACCCACAAGTATAAAGGATCACAACGGTTTTTGAGGGTAGAGTATTCAATTTAAATTTATAGATTTGATACAAGGGGAGTCAAAGAATATCCGAGCAGGGAAGAAGCATATTGAAGTCTGGATTCTTCTCCTACCACCGCCAGTTGAGGGTTGGAGTCGCCGGCCGGCGCCGTCGTCAGGCGTCAGCTAAGTTAAATAATTGGGAATCGCCCGACTGGCTGGTTCGTACGGGTGGGCTGCTCTTAGTGCTTTGCCATTTAGCCTTCAGATTGTTGCCTGCTTAACTACTTGTGGGATGTATAAGCACAAAAAACTGTGCAAAAAAATTACAAATGAAATATAATATTTAAAAAAATGTTCATCACCATACAAATGATATCCTTTTAAAAAATTTTCTTGATTTTAAAAAACACCTCAAAATAAAAAATATCCGTGCTTTCTGAACAACCAAAAAGTACTTTCATCTGATGAAATGAAAGTGCGGAGCTGAAATAGGTATGATGAACATTGTTAGGGTACATCCAATTTTCTTGGTCCAAAAAAAAATACTCAGTGTAATCTTATTTTTGACATTTGCAAAATTAGGAGTAAAAAATGTTGCATAATGGCACATGAAGTAGGTTTTAATTTTCTGCCCCGAGATCTCCTTTCGTGTCCTTTCATTTGTTCTTTCTTTTCTTTTCCTGGTCGCTGGGGGTCGAAGGGTATGCAAAACTTAATTAGGCACTGTAGAGTTGGCTGTGTGATAGGGGAAAATGACTTTGATGCTTAGCTTGGGTGTTTGCTTAGTATGCTTAGGCCTGGTACAATGGGAGGTGCTTAGGAGAGGTGCTTAGAAAAACAAATCAGACTTTCCTTAATCACTGGTGCTTATTTGTACAAGGTAGACGCTTAGTTTAAGCGTCTCTCCTATAGAAATAGGCACTGGTGCTTCAGAAAAACTTGATTTATTTTTCTAAGCACCTCTCTAAGCACCTCCCATTATACAAGGCCTTAGAGTTGGCTGTTTGCTTAGTATGCTTAAGAATTGGTGTGGTCCATGTCTGGTCTGTACCGCCCTGTTTTGGTGTTAGGTTGATTTTCCATCAGACGTGTCGAGCTGTTGTCACTGGTTTATAATGCATTGGGTTACTGTAGGCTATACCTGGCCATACCTCGGGCCGGGCCAACCCAGGCCTGAGCCTGGCCCGGCCCGGCCGTCGGGCCTGTTTTCTGGGCCCGAGCCCGGCCCGAACACGTAAAAATCCATCGGGCTTCGGGCCGGCCCGGCCCGTCCTCCAGAAAATGCGAAAACGATGGGCCCGGGCCCGGCCTTCGGGCTCAAAATCTAGGCCCGAGCCCGGCCTGGGAGCGGCGTCGGGCCGGGTTGCCCATGGCCAGGACTGTTGTAGGCTGGGTGCACAAGATTTTGTAGACCAAAACATGTCAAAAGCTAATTCGGACGAGTCTTCTGCAAATAATTTTCATCTTCAGACATGCCTTGAGTACAATATTTAATTATTTTATAAGAATCAATTTAACTTTGTATTATTGCAGCTTCATTATATATGCACTTACCAGGGCATCTAAAGGTTCAACAATGCAAAAACCACCATCAGTCTTGGCTAGATTGACATCAGAAGAAAGATAATGATGAATCATGAACTTCATATAATCCTCAGCCTAGATTGCATGCTCCTTATTTTAAAAATATTTCTTTAATGGCTGTCAAAATGGTATGCGCGAGCAAGAACCACAGTATCAATGCGAAGACTTGAGGAAGAAGGTAGTGCTATTGAGCTTACAAGTTACATTTTTTGTGTGTAACATAGTTCTTTTATAGTAAAATTTGATCTCTTTACTGGGTATGGCTTTCTACATGGCATTCGGTCTAATCTGCCAAATCTCTCCCATGCATAAATGATTTTTTTAAAGTATAGCACCGAAATGATTCACCCATGACATGTTATTGAAATTGATTTGTACTACTAATTATTCAGAACACAAGTGCTAGATTTTGTAGTCTGAAAATATGATAATAATGCCGAGAGAAGAGAGCATGCGTACAATCCATGAACATGATGTGCAACAAGAGATGGTATGACTTCTTTAGACAACCATCTTGATCCTTCTTTTTTTCCTCATAATATTGTCAACCATTAAGATTGTGGTGCGGAAGGTCGCGGGCGCTAGAGATTGTGGCACAATTTCGAGCATTGGCCGGCGGCGGAGGCGGCGACTCGGGTAGGGGGCGACGAGCAAAATATTTCAAAAGCGCGTGACAACGCACGGGCATTCTACTAGTCAAATATTTTAAAAACCCGTAACAACGCACGGGCATTCTACTAGTCAAAATATTTTAAAAGCTCATGACAACGCACGGGCGTTCCCACGACGTAAATTTCTTGTATCCGGTGAATCCATTCAAAACAACACGAAGATGATCTACCTTCAACATAGATTCAGAGTTGCATTTGTCATCCTTGTTTTCAGTGCTTGAGTCATCTCCTTGAGTGCAATAATATCTCAAATCTCTTTTACATTTTGCTGTAGCACTTGCTGAATGACCTGACTTGTACGACATACTTTAGCACTAGAACGTAAATGAAGACAATAATAAATGATAAATAAGTTTACTTCCAAATACAAGTGAATCAATATATAAAGTCTTTTCCGGCTATAGCAGTAGGTAGTATTGACAAACTTAAATACACACTCTTTCTATATGTAGACTTCTTATTAAGTTTCTACTTTTTTTCATAAACTTAAATAATGTTTGATATACATATTTTAAATTTACATCCTTCAAGTAGTTCAGAATTTATTTTCAAATTTCTTCTAAAGGTACAAGACAATAATGTGTGCTATAAGGTTTTCTCTAATTAACTAACATAACCGTGTAAGTTTTAATGTTCCGAACGTACATACTTTTCAAGTTTTTAAACTTTTTAATTCCTGATATATACAATTGAGTCCTAGATTCGTAAACCCCAGGCTTACCATATTATTTATTGTTCTACGATCTATGCCAAATTTTTTATTCCAAGAAAATTGCCTAAGGCAGAGCTTTGAGATGTTCAAGAAGGAGAAAGTGGACAAAAGAATTAAAGAAGAAAGGATCAAATATCCAACAAACTTATGTCGACACTGTGCTTACGAAAGCATTGGAAGAACAGCAAGCACACGGTCGACACTGTGCTTACAAAAACATTGGAAGAACAACACGCACACAGCGAAATACATGATTGACTACCCGTGCTGCTGACTATATGCAATACTTCGCCTTGTGCCTTCAGTCCTTGCAATACTAGCTTCAATCTGTTCTCCTCTACAGCGATGCTTCTTGAACAACAGTTCTAAGAAAGGAAGTGTTGTAAGAAGTGAAGCGGAGAGTACTTCCAGAGAACAATGAGATAGAAGAACAGAAGGAACACTTTAAGGACAACAATAACGTTTAGTACCCACTTATTACAGGAACTCTTCATCGAAATATCTATGTCTTAGAAACGGGAACCACAAGAAAACATATACTTCCTCTGTTTTCAAATATACGTTTTTTTTATAGATTTTAATACGGATTATATACAGATATATATATGGACATATTTTAGATTATAGTTTCATTCCTCTTGCTCCGTATGTAGTCTAACAGAGGGTGTAATACTTTAGTTTTATAACGAGAATACAGATATATGAGACAACATACGCTTGGTAATACAAGAAATAAGCCCCGACTATGCGAATCTTGGCGCAGATCAATGGGCTCACAATCCGCATGCCTCCGCAGTCCGCACTTGCTTGTCTTAAATCCTCTCCTCCCGCGCCTCTGTAGGACAATATTCGAAGACGAACTTAACAAAGCCGCTTGCCACATTCGAATGGGCAGTCCAGTCCTCCTCCTACGTCGCCGGCGCTGCGCCCATGGAGTGACCGCGACGGATCGACGAGCAGCGGCCAGTCTCTTGGCGCCATGCGTCACCAGAGCGAGAGGGCCATCGATCATCTGCTCGAGCGCAGCGCAGGCAGCAGCCAACAACAGTGTCTCTCGTTGCCATGCGCCGCGGCACCGTCTCACCCACGAAACGAATACCTATGCGCGCGTGCGTACACGCAGCAGGGCAGGGCACAGTCCAGCCCAGCTTTCCCCCGTGTCAAATGGAGCCAAGCCTCCGCGACTGCACGAGGCGGGCGAAGGAATCGTTGCCGCTGGCGCTGGCTCGCCGCAGCGGCGCGCATGTGCCGGCCGGCCGGCCGGTTGCGGCAGAGAGCAGCAGCAGAGAGTGGGAGAGGGTGAGGGAGAGGGAGAGGTCGGAGGCCGTGATGGCATCCTGACCGGGCCGGCTCGCCCTGGGTAAGCGTGCTGCGCAGCGCAGCGCAGGATGGTTACAAAACACCATAAATGCCCGCCATTAATACCAGAAGGTGTCTGTGCCCCCCACCCAACCCAGCCTCACTGATCCACTCTACCCCTAGCTGGACTGCCGGAGCGAGGGAGGGTGGAGCCGAGCACCGCAGACGCACAGATACAGAGGTTGTATACAGAGGCACAGTAGAGAGTGTGTGTGTGTGTGAGAGAGAGGTCTGTACCCTCACTTAAACACTCTCGCCTACCCGGGCTCGACCCCCCTCCTCCCTTCTTCTCCCTCGCCAAGAACACCGCCGCAGCCACCACGATCGATCTGTTTCTCTGTCTCCCGTGCGCGTCTGGAGCGGCGGCTGGGGTGGGCGCCATGATCCTATGAAGGAGAAGGAGAAGGAGAAGGAGGAGGAGGAGGAGAGGGGATAGATAGGTGGCTGCGTGACAAAGGGGCCGGATCGATGTACAAGAACCAGCTGCAGGAGCTGGCGCAGAGGAGCTGCTTCAGCCTGCCGTCGTACGTGTGCACGCGGGAGGGGCCCGACCATGCGCCCCGCTTCAAGGCCACCGTCACCTTCAACGGCGAGACCTTCCACGGGCCCACCTGCTGCACCACGCTCCGCCAGGCCGAGCACGCCGCCGCCGAGGTCGCGCTCGCCCGCCTCTCCACCCGCGGGCCATCCACCTACCTCACCGCCAGAGTCCTCGTAAGCTGCTTCTTCTCCTTCTCCTCCTCGATGCGCTTGCTTGCTCTGCATGTCTCGCTGGTGCGAATGGTCAATGGTGTGCTCAAAGCTCAACTGTGTTGGTCGTTGTGTCGTTGACGCCAATGGCGTGCAGGACGAGACCGGGGTGTACAAGAACCTGCTGCAGGAGACGGCGCACCGGGCGGGGCTGAAGCTGCCGGCCTACACCACCGTGCGCTCCGGCCCGGGCCACTCGCCCGTCTTCGCCTCCAGCGTCGAGCTCGCCGGCCTCAGCTTCGCCGGCGACGCCGCCAGGACCAAGAAGCAGGCGGAGAAGAACGCCGCCATGACCGCCTGGTACGCCCTGAAGCAGAGTAAGCAACTCACCACGGCCCTCCCGAATCTCAATACCACCGGATCTTTGTAGATCACAGCTAACCAATGATGTTACGGCTCCTGCTGCAGTGCCGGAGGCGCGCAAGGAGCCCGGCAACGGCTGCGGCGGCGAGGAGCAGGAGCACGTGGTCGTCGCCAGAGTGCTCGCCGCCTTGAAGCAGCGTTGCGACGGCAATGCGGCGTCGAAGCAGCACTGCCTCGCCGGCTCATCTTCTTCCTCTGCTCCGAACCCGTCGCTCTACAGACACCAATGGCTGCCTCTGAGCTCCCATGCCGCACACCCGAGGACGCGCCACGTGCAGCCGCAGTCGCAGCCGGCCGGCCCCAGGATACTGCCCCCGCTGCACATGCTGCAGCGACCGGCGCCGTCCACCTCCCGTCACGGCGCCGAGCTGGAGCGGCAGAGGAGGATCGATGCGGCCGAGCTGGTGCAGATGCTGGAGAGGGCCATGGTGACCAACAGAGAAGAGGCAATGCCGTCGGCGCCGTGCTACTACCCGCACGTCCCGGCGTACCACCACGCCGGCGCGGCGCCAAGATACTTCGCCGCGGGCGGGTTCCACTCGCCGGCGATGGCGGTGAGCGTGCGGTCGGTGATCCCCGTGTGCTCCGCGCCGCCGCAGCCGGCCGCGGCCACCAAGGATGACGATGACGATGACCGGAACGACAACCCGGCAGCACCTGCAGAGCACTAGGCGGCGAGGCGTGAGCTCGCAGCCGCCAGCTTTTGAAGATGAAGAGGACGAGGTTCAGTAGCTATATATGATCAGATCAGTCTTGGTTCTAGGAAGGGAATTTTGATCGCAAGTTGCTGTGTCTAAGCTTGTGTAAGTGACCACCTTCTGCCCGCTCTTCCTTTCTTGAAACCGCTAGGTGGTTTAGATGGAGATGGACATATTATGAATATAGCTCCTACTAGGGCTTCCTTGAGTAGAAGCCATGATCGATCCTTGCTGTGTCTGTCAAACAGCTAGCTCATCACCATTTTCTTTGGCTCCGGTTACGCATGTGTGTCCCGTGGTTCGAGTTCGTTGCTCGATCAGTCCATCCATCCATTTCCATCAATTTTAACAGCGTCAGAAACCAAGTAGGAGTATAAACTTGAGGGCTTCTGATCCGGTCCGATCGAAAAGCCAGGGCCATACAACCGCACTGACACAAGGCTAACCGATGGGATATGTGATGGCCCATCGCTGGATTCTGCAGCGCATCAATTAAGCAGCCGTGCAATGCATTGCTGCTTTGACTCCGTTCACGCGCGCATGAATGAGGGCACTGTTGCAAGCACGCATCCGAGGGAGACGAGACGACCGATCGGGCCGAGTGAAAGCAGCGGCCGTACGTACTCGTCGACATCCTCATCAGGAGTTACGCGCGCGTGCAGGAAGCTGCTTGCTGGTGCTTGGCAAGGCGATCTGCTTCCTGATCATGCACGCTGGAGGCATGCATGGAAGGAGGCGGGTACGCTACCACAGATCTCGCACGCTGGGAGCCTTCATGGCGGCCGACCCTGACCGGCGAGCGAGCAGACGGGACGGCGCCATGACGCCACGGAGAGAAGAAGTGGGGTTGCTGCCATGGCAAGGCACGGGGCCGGGGCCGGGGCCGGCCGTGAAGGAAGAGGGACGACGAGAGAGGGCTGTGTGGTGTGGTCACGCCTCACGCATACAGAAACACAGAGCAGAGACACTACTGTATTTCTTGAGCTGTGGACATTAATTGGCATGGCGCAGACATTTATGGCCTTGCGAGGGAGGAGATGAGATGAGATGGGTGGCAGGCATGGTTTAATGGAGGCCAGTGGCCGTTTAGTGGGCACTGTCTTGCTCCATCAATGCCCCCATCACTCGCTCCACTCCATCAGTAGGAGCATTGCTGCTAGTATAGTCCACACGATAAAACAGGAGGAGAAACTACTGTAGTAGTACGTACGTCGAATTTGGTCGAGCCTCACATTTACCCTGGGAAGGAATCTTGCCAAGGGGCCATGGTGTAGCTTCTGCAGGAGAGAGCAGCAGCGGTGCTGGATGGACCCGGACACCCGAGGTCCATCCAGCGACGCTTGGTTCAGAGCAGGGAAAAACGTTTGCGTAAATGTGAACCAGCAAGACTGGATTCACGGCAGGACCGGCCGGAGCACGATCTATCTAGCTAGACAGGAGCACGTCGCGTACGTGTGGCTTAAGCCAAGCGTCGCCCCAGCCGTTGAAGAAACGCCGCCCCAGGCCCCAACATCTGTTCGCGGGCGGCAGCCGGCAGGCCTACGGCGTCGACGCCCGGCCGGATGTCCGCGTGATCCTGGCGTCGGCGCGCGTGCCGTGATGATGAGCACCCATCTCACGCACGCTCGCGGCGGCCGATGCCCCGTCGACCTCGTGCGAATCGCCGTGCAGGAAGGATCGGTCCATGGATGCGCGCGTGCAGCCGGGCACGTGCGCGCTGGCCGGGCGCTTGGATCGGCGCGCACTCGCGCGCGTAGTCAACCGCGCCGGCCATTTATGCCTGTGTTTGTCGGCGCGCAAGCGGTTGCGCGGCGACGTGGGCTGTGACCGATCGGTCGCCCTATTTAAGGCGGCCTTGACGGAGGGGGCACCTGGCAGCCTGCCCCGACGACGACGGACGGGCCGACAGAGGTCGATCCTCCACCGTGCGAGCGGAGCCAACGGCTGGCGTAGTATGTATCCGAGCGCGGCGGGCGGGCTTGGCGCTGGGTGGATCGCTGCGTCTGGGTAGCGTAGGCCGCCTGATCCGTTGACGAGTGCTTTGCAACACGAGGCATGTTGCGTTTAGAGGTTTGTTAGTAGACTGCACATGCGTTGCTATAGGCTAGGCTACAATATATAAGTATAATAAACAGTTCAATCAAATAAATGATTAAGATTGTCTTTAAGATCGAAGCTCATTTCTTTCTCATACGCTCAGACGTGTTTGACCATCAAGCGAACGCTGTTCAGGAGATCAAGAATCTGCTCCTGGCTTTCAATGATGTGAAGGTGACGTGGAGGAGTTAGCTAAAGTAGGGTTAGGAGATGTTTTATGTAAACTCTAGTTTTCTGTACCCCAGAGCATATTCTGGAGTTTTTTGTCTGACGACATTCCTAGTTTCGGATATAGTTTCGGATAATATAAGGCGGCGATGTTGATCCTAAAAAAAACTATTCTATTCGTTTAGATGTATAAGTCATCTTACGAAAACCAAATAGTCATAAAATACTTAGACGCGATGCATTAACTTCTACCTCGTTTCTTGTTTCTTGACATATCAATCAATAAGAGATGAGAAGTGCGTATGCTTTTAATGACTTGAGATTACCAAACACGACATGCATTCATTGCATGTAATGCTATTAATTAGCAAATAAACATTAAAGTCTCTAGTTTTCCCCTTCTCCTTGGTCACGGTGCACAATCTAAGATGACTTAGGGCATCTTCAATAGATTGTATGTTAGTCTTGTTAGTAAAATGTCCATGTCATCAACCAACAAGCTATCATACAACTACTCCAATGGGTTGTATCTAAGGTATCCAATAGATGATAAGAAAATAAATGTGATTACTCTATTTCACCTTGGAGCTTGTGCAAAGGTTGTTGGTTATTCTACATACAACTTTGCTCTCTCTCCACATTTATTACATGCCACATCATCACTTTGTCCTAGGTGGCAAATTTACCAACACCTATCTTACAGCTGTTGGAGATGCCCTTAGGCTAGTCATAGTGGGAGTAACTTAGGGCATCTTCAACAGTTTGTATGTTAGTTTGTTGGCAAAATATGCCATGTCATCAATCAACATCTTAACATACAACAACTCCAATGGGCTGTATCTAGTTTGTCCAATAAGATGTAAGATAATAAATAATGTGCTCTCTCATTCTACATTGGAGCTTGTGCAAGGGGTGTTGGTTCATGTACATACAACCTTCCTCTCTTCCCTCATTTATTGTATGACACATCATCAAAAATCCTATGTGGCAAAGTCTACCAACAACTATCTTACAACCATTGGAGATGCCCTTAGCTAGTAACATAAGACACTTCGAGAAAATTTTGCTTATGTGGCAAGTAATTAATGAGAGATGGTAACATAATATGTTACTGTAACATAGCGCTTTTCAAGATAAGATGAGTCTACGAGCTAATAAATGAAGCCATCTATGATACTACTATTATGTTACTTTGCATTATGAAGGTAGTAACTTAGACTAGTGTCATATGCATGACACTAGTCTAAGTTACTCCTCACTATGACCAGCCTTAGGGCATCTCCAGCCGCGCCCCCAGGAAGGCCTCCCCAGGCGATTTTTTCGCGCCGGCGCCGAAAAAACGGCCCAGTCGCGCCCCAAGGAGCCCGATTTTCGCCGGCTTGGGCCGAAAACAGCGCCGGCGGACCCAGGCCGAACCCGGCGCGCTGGGGGGCACCCGGGGGCGCCGGGGCGAGCTGTTTTGGCGCGAAAAAGACGCGGGCCAGCCGCGTCAGCGACTCGGCGCCTCGTCTTCCCCCAACGGCCTCGGTTCCCGCGGGGAATCAATGGCAAGGCTGCCGCCGGTCAGCCTTGCCATTGATTCCTCATGGGCGGCGCGTCACGGGACGGCGTGCCGACGCCTCCCCTCCCTCGCACGCGTACACACGGGCGCGGCCCGGCTATAAAAGCCGGCGGCCTCCACTCGCCTGTGGCCACACCAGCCCCGCCCCTCGCCGCCGTCCAGCCCCTTCCTCTCCCTGCCTCTCCCGAGTGCCGCCGCCCAGCCCCTCCCTCTACCTCTCCCGAGCCCGCCCATCCCCGCCGTCGCCATGGCAGAATGCTTCCCCGGAGACAAGGCGGCGGCCAACGGCTTCGGTCGCCGTCATCTCCGCGAACAGGAGTCCTGGCTCCTGTTCTAGGCGAACATCCCGGCGCCGCCGGACATGCGCGCCGGGCGAATGGGGTGGAGACTCAGCGCCGGGGGAGTGCCCATTCCCCCGTTGCCCGACGCCGTGGCGAAGCCGAAGTACTTCGCCGAGGAGGTCGAGATCGTGCGCGCGTCCCTCACCGACGCCCAACTCTCCCTCCCGCAGTACGCCGCCGACAACCACGCGGCCTGGGCGGCGTATTTCGAGCGCCGCCAGCAGCAGCGCTTGGCGTCCACCAACGGCGTGCCGGTGGTCGGCGGCCGGCATAACAGCGAGGGGCGCTACCTCTGGTGGGGCGTCCCCGGCTGCACACTCGAGGGCGACAACAACCCGCCGTTGGCGTATCCCCTGGCGAGGGTGGCCGCCCCGGGGCAGCACCGACGCGTCGGGCCATGGGCGCCAAGGAGGTTCGGCGCCTCCTCTTCTTCCTCCTCATCACGCACTTCTTCACACTCCTCCGGCTCTCCGGCGCTGCTTGGCGTCAAGGCCGAGCCCGCGGCGGAGACGCCGCTTGGCCGGCGCACTCGCAGCGCCGGCATAGTCATCAACGAGGGCGGCCGGCGCGCCTCCTCCTCGTCGGCTCCTCCGCGCTTCGTCAAGCCAAAGACGGAGCCGGGGCTGGCGCCGGTGAAGGCGGAGTTCGACGACGACGACGCGACCCTCGAATGGGCGCGCCAGGACTCCATTGCGATGGAGAAGGCACGCCGGGAGAAGGAGAAGGAGCGCCAGCGCGCGGCCCTACGCCGCTTCGAGGAGCGCCGACGCGGCCGCGAGGAAGGCGGGGTCGTCGTCTTATGCGACAGCGACAACGACGACGACGCGCCACCGCCTGTTCGCCATGGCGACGCCGGGCAGGGGTCCAGCAGGGGCACCCGCGTCAAGGAGGAGAAGGCCGACGACGACGATGGCGGCGACAACTTCAGCCCCTTTCTTTTTTTAGATTAGGTTAATGTAATGTTTGGATGAGATTCGCCGAAATTTGCCATGTTTGGCCGAAATTTAACTAGTTTTTATCATAACTTCGCCGAACGGTTCTTTTTTTTATACGCGCCTGGGGGCGGCCCTGGGGGCCGACGGCTGGGGACCGACTCACCCCCAGGGCCATTTTTTGCGCCGGCTCACCCCCAGGCGGCGCTTTTAGACGCCCCCTGGAGGGCCAACGGCTGGAGATGCCATTACTCACCTAGACAGAGGGAGTACTGAGTAGTTAACCGCCCACGCCAAGTCCTAGGATCGCGGGCAGATCCAGGGTAGGCGGCAGGCCTCGGCGCCGGCGCGCGTGCAGTGATAATGAGCTCCTACATACGCCCGCGAGCGACCGATGCCTCGTGGACGTCGTCGTCCTCGTGGCCCGACGACGCTCGCTATACACCTCGTGCAAGTGGGATCGGTCCATGACTCGGTGCACATGCGCGCCGCTCGGATCACATGAGATGGTCAACAGCGCCGCCCATTTATGTAGTGGCGACGGTAGCACGTCGCGTCGGTTGTTCAGTCTCTCGGCGCGTGGCGACGTCAACTGTGATCGATCGCCTGTACGTACATACTCCAAATTAGTACATCAGTTTAATTTGAATAGTTTTATAAAGTGAGAGTACATTCCTCCAATCATCATTTGCCTTAGTTGATGAAATTTCAGATTTGAGCTCTGTAAACAGAAGATGAGGAGTATTGGGCATATCCTAGGCCCCAACCATGCCCTTTTGAAGATTTCACTCGTCACTTGAGCAAGTATTCTAAACACCATGCACAACATTTTTTGCAGTACTTATTTTTATAGTATAGCCCACGAGTCCAGCAGGGAGCATAAAGAAAATATCACATTAGCATTTATGTGTGTGTGCGCTAATGCGAATGAAGGATGAAAACTTCCAGCCCATAATGGAGAGATTCATGAAGAGATGCAACAACAGGGCTGGTAGACACATGTCCTTTGCTGCAAAAGAGGTGCACGTAAAATCAATCGTGCAGGCGCTACCAACCTTCACAATGGGGCTGTTCAAGATGCCTGTAGGTTTCTGTGAAAATTATGAGGAAGTGATACGAGAGTTTTGGTGGGGCGAAGAGGAGGGCCAAAGGAAGGTGCATTGGATGGCACGGGATAAAATGGCGAAGCCCAAGAGAGGAGGCGGTATTGGATTTAGAGATATGCATATGTTCAACCAAGCGCTGTTAGCAAGGCAAGGGTGGAGATTGTTACAGAAACCAGGAAGCCTTTGTGCGAGAGTGCTCAAATCAAAATACTATGTCACGCCCTCGATGCGGCTATATCTCCCACGTGTCGAAGCACGACTTAGAGGCATAACCGCATTGAAAGCAATGTCGCAAGTGAGATAATCTTCACACAACCCATGTAATACAATAGGGGGAAAAGATACATAGTTGGCTTACAATCGCCACTTCACACCATTACAAGAATAAAGCATTACATCAACCAAATACAATCAAGGTCCGACTACGGAACCAAAATAAAAGAAGACTACCCCAAATGCTACACAGATCCCCGATCGTCCCGACTGGGCTCCACTACTGATCAACTAGAACGAAACAACACAAAGTGAAGGAAATATGCCCTAGAGGCAATAATAAAGTTATTATTTATTTCCTTATAATCATGATAAATGTTTATTATTCATGCTAGAATTGTATTAACCGGAAACATAATACATGTGTGAATACATAGACAAACAAAGTGTCACTAGTATGCCTCTACTTGACTAGCTCGTTAATCAAAGATGGTTATGTTTCCTAACCATGAACAATGAGTTGTTATTTGATTAACGAGGTCACATCATTAGTTGAATGATCTGATTGACATGACCCATTCCATTAGCTTAGCACCCGATCGTTTAGTATGTTGCTATTGCTTTTCTTCATGACTTATACATGTTCCTATGACTATGAGATTATGCAACTCCCGTTTATCGGAGGAACACTTTGGGTGCTACCAAACGTCACAACGTAACTGGGTGATTATAAAGGAGCATTACAGGTGTCTCCAAAGGTAGATGTTGGGTTGGCGTATTTCGAGATTAGGATTTGTCACTCCGATTGTCGGAGAGGTATCTCTGGGCCCTCTCGGTAATACACATCACATAAGCCTTGCAAGCATTACAACTAATATGTTAGTTGTGAGATGATGTATTACGGAACGAGTAAAAAGACTTGCCGGTAACGAGATTGAACTAGGTATTGGATACCGACGATCGAATCTCGGGCAAGTAACATACCGATGACAAAGGGAACAACGTATGTTGTTATGCGGTCTGACCGATAAAGATCTTCGTAGAATATGTAGGAGCCAATATGGGCATCTAGGTCCCGCTATTGGTTATTGACCGGAGACATGTCTCGGTCATGTCTACATTGTTCTCGAACCCGTAGGGTCCGCACGCTTAAGGTTACGATGACAGCTACATTATGAGTTTATGCATTTTGATGTACCGAAGGTTGTTCGGAGTCCCGGATGTGATCACGGACATGATGAGGAGTCTCGAAATGGTCGAGACATAAAGATTGATATATTGGAAGCCTATGTTTGGACATCGGAAGTGTTCCGAGATCTTTCTGTTGGCACGATATCTTTCAGGAACTGCGGTAATCCAATCCTTGAGCTAAGGACGAATGCTTGATTTGCAATCTTTCAAGACGATTTTCTTGTGGTGAAATCGGGATTTTACCGGAGTACCGGGAGGGTTACCGGAACCCCCCGGGAGCTAAATGGGCCATAGTGGGCCTTAGTGGAAAAGAGAAGGAGCTGCCCTAGATGGGCTGCGCGCCTCCCCCTTCCCCTAGTCCTATTAGGACCAGGAGAGGTGGCCGCCCCCCTCCTCCTCTTTTCCCCCTCCGCGAATCCTATTCCGACTAGGATTGGGGGGGGGGAATCCTACTCCCAGAGGGAGTAGGACTCTCCTGGCGCCTCCTCCTTGGCCGGCAAGCCTCCCCCCTCTACTCCTTTATATACGGAGGCAGGGGACACCTCTAGACACACAAGTTGATCGACGTGATCTATTCCTTAGCCGTGTGCGGTGCCCCCTGCCACCATATACCTCGATAATACTGTAGCGGAGTTTAGGCGAAGCCCTGCTGCTGTAGTACATCAAGATCGTCACCACGCCGTCGTGCTGACGAAACTCTACCCCGACACTTTGCTGGATCGGAGTCCGGGGATCGTCATCGAGCTGAACGTGTGCTCGAACTCGGAGGTGCCGTAGTTTCGGTGCTTGATCGGTTGGATCGTGAAGACGTACGACTACTTCCTCTACGTCGTGTCATCGCTTCCGCAGTCGGTCTGCGTTCGGTACGTAGACAACACTCTCCCCCTCGTTGCTATGCATCACATGATCTTGCGTGTGCGTAGGAAATTTTTTGAAATTACTACGAAACCCAACACAAAGGACAAGATCTTCAACGAGCTCCTCCTTGAGCTTGGTTGCGTCATCTGCTCGGACTCATCGGCACCTGCAAGCTGGTTTGGAAGTAATCTGTGAGCCACGGGGACTCAGCAATCTCGCACCCTCGCGATCAAGACTATTTAAGCTTATAGGTAAGGTAAAGGTATGAGGTGGAGCTGCAGCAAGTGACTAGCATATATGGTGGCTAACATACGCAAATGAGAGCGAGAAGACAAGGCAAAGCACGGTCGAGAAACTATGATCAAGAAGTGATCCTAGAACAACCTACATCAAGCATAACTCCAACACCGTGTTCACTTCCCGGACTCCGCCGGAAAGATACCATCACGGTTACACACGCGGTTGATGCATTTTAATTAAGGTCAACTTCAGGTTTTCTACAACCGGACATTAACAAATTCCCATCTGCCCATAACCGCGGGCACGGCTTTCGAAAGTTCAAATCCCTGCAGGGGTGTCCCAACTTAGCCATCACAAGCTCTCACGGTTAACGAAGGATATTCCTTCCAGCGGGAAGACCCGATCAGACTCGGAATCCCGGTTACAAGACATTTCGACAATGGTAAAACAAGACCAGCAAAGCCACCCAGGTGTGCCTACAAATCCCGATAGGAGCTGCACATATCTCGTTCTCAGGGCACACCAGATGAGCCAGACGTCGGGTGGGCCAGCCCAGAGTTGCCCCTGGTAGCTCCGGACATCGCTCAGTTTGGACCAACACTCAGAGGAGCACTGGCCCGGGGGTTTAAAATAATGATGACCCTTGGGCGCGCGACCCCCAAGGGAAAAGAAAAGGCTAGGTGGCGAATGGTAAAACCAATGTTGGGCATTAATGGAAGAGTTTTATTCAAGGCAAACTGTCAAGGGGTTCCCATTATTGCCCAACCGCGTAAGGAACGCAAAATCCGGGAACATAACACCGATATGACGGAAACTAGGGGGCAAGAGTGGAACAAAACACCAGGCATAAGGCCGAGCCTTCCACCCTTTACCAAGTATATAGATGCATTAATTAAATAAGATATATTGTGATATCCAAACAAGTAAACATGTTCCAACAAGGAACAACATCTCCATGTTCCAACAAGGAACAAACTTCAATCTTCACCTGCAACTAACAACGCTATAAGAGGGGCTGAGCAAAGCGGTAACATAGCCAAACAACGGTTTGCTAGGACAAGGTGGGTTAGAGGCTTGGTTTCAACAATATGGGAGGCATGATAATCAAGTGGTAGGTATCACAGCATAGGCATATCAAAAGAGCGAGCATCTAGCAAAGCAAAGATAGAAGTGATTTCGAGGGTATGATCATCTTGCCTGAAATCCCGCAAGGAAGAAGAACGAGTCCATGAAGAAGACAAACGGACGTATTCGAACGGGTCCTCATAAACACGACGTTACCGGAACCAACCCGAAGGAGCAAACACCGGAAAGAAGCACACAACATAGTGAACAACCAACACATGAACAAGGTATGATATGCGAGATGCGGTATGCGATGCATATGCATGATTTGCAAAGGAGTGATGTAGCCTGGCCTCTACTTGGAAATCCAAGAGTTCCACTGGAAAGATGAGGTGATTTCGGTTGAAATCGATATAAAGAACACCGGAATCGGAGACACGGTTTGGAAATGACAAGCAATACAAATATGGCACCGGTCTGCGATAAACAGCAAGTAGCCATCTAAATGCAACAAGTTAAACATGCTACATCACTCAAACATGGAAACAAAATACATGGCAGGGATCCATTCATGATGCTTAACAAAAGATGAACACTGAGCTACGGCCAATTCATCCATTAACAGGTTCAAACAAGCATGGCAAAAGTGCAATTGGTAAACAGGTTTCAGACTTAGTGAAATTAACACTAGTCTGCAATTTCAGATCAGATAGCACACTTTGGAGCATGAAAACTATATGCTACAGCAATTTAACATGGCAAAGCAAGGCATGGCATGGAGCTACTCAAAGATCTTAACAAAAGTCCCTTAATGACCTTGAGCCAAAAGGGATCAGAAAATACAATTGCAAGCATGTGAACATGGCAAAAACATAATCAGATTACAGACTTAGAGAAAAACTGGAACATGCAAATCAGATAGCGAATAGGCATGTTTACGAGCTCGATGCACTCACTACAGAGAAAGGCATGACAAACTAAGAATACACCCATCAAGAATACATATTATATAAGCTAGACATGGCAAGAACAACAACATAGTATGCACGGATCAACAACAACATCCTCGGCAAAATCGCTAACAAGTAGACAATTTGCCAGGATTCACGAAATAACAAAAGTAGAGCTCGATTGACTCAAGCTAGGGTGCTCCATAAATGCAAACAAAGACATGGATGGATAGAGCACCACAAGGTTAACAAATCATCCTTACTGATCATCCTCAAAAGAGGCACGGATCACTAGGAAGCAACATGAACATATGGCATATTGATAAAAACAGATCAAGGACTTAGTGGAATTGCTAAGTCCCTGAAATCAGCATTAACGAATGCACCACTTTGCAAGCTTGTGCTAGTCACCACACGTATCAAAAAAAACATGGATTGCACCTCTGGAAAGATGGCATGGCATATAACAAAACACATGTAGAGCTCAGGGGCATATCATGCACACATTAATCATGGCAAAAATGACAAATAGCTATTTGGTGCAGCAGATCTGACAATTAACTCAAATAGCTCTCTTCCAACAGCATTTCGGGCATCAAGATGAGCTCAAAAGAAAACGATGCAATGAGATGAAATGATGTGCTCTCTGAGACGAACATTTTGATATGCTACACGCGCAAAACGGAGCTATGGATGCAAAGTTACGACGTGATGAACATGGGCATTTGAAACATGGCAATCTTGGGGACTTGGTAGAAATTATACCCTCCGCGAAAAGTCAACGGGACGAGGATATCTGGGACGAGGAGATCCGGATCGAGAGGGTCGCGTTTGGATGAGATCCCGGTGGATCTCGTCCCGATCCGCCGGATCTCGCCGGAGGAGATGACCGGAGACGTCTTGGCGGCGGAGGCGGCCGGAGTTGGAAGGAGAGGTCGACGCCAGCGAGGCCGGGCCGCTCGCCGGAGCACCCGGGCGAGGTGCGGTGCGCCGGTGAGGGCGGAGACCACGCGGGCGGCGGCGCGGGGACCTCGCAGCGCGGCGGGGCGGCGGAGCACGCCGGCGAGGCAGCGACATGGCGGCGCGGCGTGGCGCGCCGGTGAAGGACAAGCGGCGGCACGGGACGCCTGGCGAGGAGGCGTGGGCGCACTTGGCGGCGGCGGGCGGCGATTCGGGCCCCGCGGGCCGGATCTGGGCCGTGCGGGCCCGCGGCGGCGGAGGAGAGAGGAGATCCCGTGGGCGGCAACGTGGCGCGCGGGGGTTGGAGGAGAGCAGCAGCGGGGTGACGTGGCGCGATGCGATTCGCCGGAGTGAGGTGGCGGCGTGGACATGTCCGGCGCGGTTGGACGTGTCCGGCGGCGCGAGGAGGAAGACGCTAGGGTTTCATCCGCGAAAATTTCGGGGATGGCCACATATAAATAGGTGGAGGGAGCTAGGAGAGTCCAAATGAGGTGCGGTTTTCGGCCACGCGATCGTGATCGAACGCTCTAGATGATGGAGAGGGTTTTGGTGGGTTTTGGGACAAATTGGAGGGGTGTTGGGCTGCAACACACACGAGGCCTTTTCGGTCCCTTGGTTAACCGTTGGTGTATCAAACGAAGTCCAAATAGTACGAAACTTGACAGGCGGTCTACCGGTAGTAAACCGAGGCTGCATGACAAGTCTCGGTCCAATCCGGAAGTGTTTAACACCCGCACACGAAAAGAGGTAGAAAGGGACACCAAGTGACATAGAAGCGCTGGATTGCAAATCGGGCAACGGGGAAAATGCTCGGATGCATGAGACGAACATGTATGCAAATGAAATGCACATGATGACATGATATGCAGTGCATGACACGCAAGCAATGACAAGGCAACAATAACGAATAACTGGACGACACCTGGCACATCGGTCTCGGGGCGCTACAACACTCCACCACTATGAGAGGATCTCGTCCCGAGATCTAGAATGGCACCGGAGGGACAACGGAAGAGAAAGAGAAGAGGTAAAACTAAGTTGCTCCTTTGACAAACGAGTGAAACCAAAGAACCTTGAAAAGGTTAAGCCATATCAAGAAAAGAATACAACGGAGATAAATGAAGTTGAAAGCACTCCGGTAGGAAAGAGGAAACAAGGAATTACAAATTCGGACAGCACTTCGGTTTAAAAGAGATGAAAAACTTGATAAAATGGAAGAGCTAGAGAAAAAGGGACACAAAACTCCGGTTAAAACAAGATAGGGAAGGTATAAGAATGATATAATTTGGACAGCACTTCGACTGTAAATGGAAGAAATTGAACATGATCTTGCCAAAATGAGATGAGGAGTGAAAAGAGCAACATCAATAGACCTCCAGGAGAAAGAATAGAATAAAGATAATTGAGACAAAAGAATGTAGAAGACAATGCCAACTTCTGCTACAAAAGAGCTTGAAAAGGCATCTTTAGAAGAAGGGTTGAATGGAGTTGTTGGAACACCAACAACGAAAAGAATAAACTCGATATGGTTTTATGGAATACATGTCAAATTATGAGGTGACAACCTGCCACTCACGGGAAGAAGAATTGGATTGGTATGACCAAGGAGACGAGAACGTATTTCACCGGGAGGATAAAGAGAACTTGGGTCCTTTATAAGCACCATAAGTAGCAACAATCCTTAGGGAAGGCTTTAGGTGAAATATAACCCAGGATAACTCCAATGACGAGATTAATGGATTTAAAATACCTCATTCTTAACAATGTGTGAATCATGAAGCATGAACTCAAATTATCAAGAATGACATAATACCACCTCCAATGATACGGTAGAAAGAATTGCACTCCGGATTGCAAAATGAAGAATGATTGAGCTCCTTAGAAAAGAACGTTGATGAACGCTTTGAGAAGGAAATAAAACCTCGATGAACCATCATGTAGGACATCCATGAGGAACTCCGGTAAACAAAATGATGATAAAAGCAAGAGAAGTTGAAAACACAAGGTGAAACCTTGTAATGATTTAGAAGGAGCTTCGCGACGAGATAATGCAGAAAAGGTAGGAACTCCAGAAAAGAAAGAGCAAATGAACCCGAGAATTTGATGAGCCTCCAGAATACGGAATTAATCACTTGGATGGAACAAGAATAAGAATTACATTATGCGTATCCTTCACCAATTTAAATTGATGACAAGCAGCGGATTTGACATACTACTTATTCCGGTAGAGAGCGTTAAGATAGATATAGCGCCAACTTGAGAAGGTCTTCAACAAATCACCGGTCGGGATTGGAAAGAATGAATGAATTGATACGGAAGAGAGATCTTGAACGGACCACCGTAAGAATTGAACAACAAATGAAGTAAAAGGATGAAACACCGATAAGAATTGGAAAAGAACGAATAAAATGTGAAGAAACACCGGGAAGGATTAGAAAATGAATGAAGATGCTTGAGAGAATTTAGATACAAGTGACCGAATAGATCACGGACTGATTAGAGATCACTTGAGAGATGCACCGGTAAGATTGGAGAATGATAAATGCCAACTGAGAATGAATAAACCTGAATTGAAGGACTCTGGATAAACAAACTGAGAAGACTCTTGAATTGCTCCGGAAGAGTGAAAAGAATTCTGACAATCAAAAACAATTATGAGAGGATGGGCTCGAACTAGAATCACGAATCTCTGAGAGAACGGATAAGATATGGAGGTAAAACTCTTCTTCAGTCTCCAAATGCAGAGAATGACGATGAGGAACACCACCATGAATTGTTGAGGCACTCCGGAATGAAAATTATAAAGGTTGAACCAATAATGAAAAGAATTTGACAGATCTTGGAGGAAGGCATTTGACTGATGATAATTCATTCTTACGTCAAACTTTGAAAAAAAATTTAGGATAGCTCCGGGAAAATAAGAAGAGTCAGGTAAGATCCTGGGAAAAGACCTATGGGTTAGGGCCCACTCAAAAGAAACACCGTCGAAATGATTAAAAAAAAGAGGTTGCATCAGTTGAATTAAATGACTTGAATGAGATAACATCCTCGAAAGATCTTGAACGAATGCAGAGAGGAAAACACGAATCTTCGAGCTATCTTGAACACTTCGGAACAATTGAATAGCAAACGGGGAATGATTGAGAGGTACGCCGGCAAGAGAAGACATTTAAAACGAGGAAAGGATGTGATCAACACAGAAAACTTGAATTGAATCCACCGGAGAAGAAAACGAATGAAGAATAATGAACTTGAAGAGCATCTTCATGAGAACCGCTGGGTAAGGACATTGACAGAAAAGAATGGAGAGACTTCATAATCATAAGATAGATACTTGATAAAGAAATCTTAGTCCTTGAAGAAACAAGGGTGGGAGGGTGGGAAAAAAATGAAGGCAACTTGGAGACGGGTGAAACAAACACCGTTGAGAAGAACTAATACTTGATCTTGCGGTTGTTGAAATGATCGGATCCACTTGAAGTGAAACACGCCGGTTGAAAAGGATTTACATGACAATCTCGATTATCAAGAAGGATTAGTATTCACATCGGAGTATGAGAACACTGCTTAGGAACAGGTATGGACTCAACACTTGACTTCGAAGCAACTCGAATACCACAACTCGAAACAAAATAAAGGATTGGCTTGCGGAATAAGCCAGAACAAACATATGATAGAGATTTCGTCCAAAGTTTTCGTGGTGGGGCCTACATGGGCTCGATCGTACAGCACCATCATGTACAAGGCAGTGCACATGACATACGAAGCGTCCCCGAGTCGGCATAGCCAAGGACTCTTTAAGACACAACGAGACCACTGTAAAACCAACCGTGGATAGGCGGACCACTAGACGTCGAACCCCAATTTCATATCATACATCTGTCGGAAAGATATCCTAAGAGCTACTTGATTTCCCACTTATAAACTCCCGAAATTTTCCGGTTATGCAATCAGGTGTTGGGGATACAGGGGAAGCATAATATCTCACCCAAAACTAGCAAATCCTACATCCAGCTGTATCCATCCTTCAACACATAACCAAGAAACCTTCGGAAATTGTCTACCTCAACCTTCGAAAAGCATCCATTATACGAGTTATGGCAATACTCCCGAACTCCCGCCCCAGTACTGGGTGGCGTCGAGGTTATCTCACCAACAACTGCATAAAAGAGATTTTCGATGTCGGCGAAACTAATCTCAGGTATTCCGGAACTGCAACGATAAAATTGTGACGACAACACCTCGGAGCTCAACTCCCCGGGACACTGCCACAACCCCTAAATGACAGGAGGCACCAAGAACAATATTCTCGTCACAAATCCATCGGAACGATTCCAAGATACCCGCGTGATCCTAAATTTTTTTAGTGAAATTTGAGAAGAGAAGAGACAAAACTCTATGTCAGGATGCCTTACCAGAGCGATGAAGGGACTGGGGAGTAAAAACAATTCCTAAATTCTCCGATATATAATTCCTAAATGACTCAAAACATTATTCTAGACTCAACAACGGCTGCTAGTTCGATCAAGCAATGGGGCTCCTAAGGTCGGGGAAGGCTCTGATACCAACTTGTCACGCCCTCGATGCGGCTATATCTCCCACGTGTCGAAGCACGACTTAGAGGCATAACCGCATTGAAAGCAATGTCGCAAGTGAGGTAATCTTCACACAACCCATGTAATACAATAGGGGAAAAAGATACATAGTTGGCTTACAATCGCCACTTCACACCATTACATGAATAAAGCATTACATCAACCAAATACAATCAAGGTCCGACTACGGAACCAAAATAAAAGAAGACTACCCCAAATGTTACACAGATCCCCGATCGTCCCGACTGGGCTCCACTACTGATCAACTAGAACGAAACAACACAAAGGACAAGATCTTCAACGAGCTCCTCCTTGAGCTTGGTTGCGTCATCTGCTCGGACTCATCGGCACCTGCAAGCTAGTTTGGAAGTAATCTGTGAGCCACGGGGACTCAGCAATCTCGCACCCTCGCGATCAAGACTATTTAAGCTTATAGGTAAGGTAAAGGTATGAGGTGGAGCTGCAGCAAGCGACTAGCATATATTGTGGCTAACATACGCAAATGAGAGCGAGAAGACAAGGCAAAGCACGGTCGAGAAACTATGATCAAGAAGTGATCCTAGAACAACCTACGTCAAGCATAACTCCAACACCGTGTTCACTTCCCGGACTCCGCCGGAAAGAGACCATCACGGTACACACGCGGTTGATGCATTTTAATTAAGGTCAACTTCAGGTTTTCTACAACCGGACATTAACAAATTCCCATCTGCCCATAACCGCGGGCACGGCTTTCGAAAGTTCAAATCCCTGCAGGGGTGTCCCAACTTAGCCCATCACAAGCTCTCATGGTCAACGAAGGATATTCCTTCTAGCGGGAAGACCCGATCAGACTCAGAATCCCAGTTATAAGACATTTCGACAGTGGTAAAACAAGACCAGCAAAGCCACCTAGGTGTGCCGACAAATCCCGATAGGAGCTGCACATATCTCGTTCTCAGGGCACACCGGATGAGCCAGACGTCGGGTGGGCCAGCCCAGAGTTGCCCCTGGTAGCTCCGGACATCGCTCAGTTTGGACCAACACTCAGAGGAGCACTGGCCCGGGGATTTAAAATAATGATGACCCTTGGGCGCGCGACCCCCAAGGGAAAAGAAAAGGCTAGGTGGCGAATGGTAAAACCAATGTTGGGCACTGCTGGAAGAGTTTTATTCAAGGCAAACTGTCAAGGGGTTCCCATTATTACCCAACCGCGTGAACGCAAAATCCGGGAACATAACACCGATATGACGGAAACTAGGGGGGCAAGAGTGGAACAAAACACCAGGCATAAGGCCGAGCCTTCCACCCTTTACCAAGTATATAGATGCATTAATTAAATAAGATATATTGTGATATCCCAACAAGTAAACATGTTCCAACAAGGAACAAACTTCAATCTTCACCTGCAACTAACAACGCTATAAGAGGGGCTGAGCAAAGCGGTGACATAGCCAAACAACGGTTTGCTAGGACAAGGTGGGTTAGAGGCTTGGTTTCAACAATATGGGAGGCATGATAATCAAGTGGTAGGTATGGCAGCATAGGCATAGCAAAAGAGCGAGCATCTAGCAAAGCAAAGATAGAAGTGATTTCGAGGGTATGATCATCTTGCCTGAAATCCCGCAAGGAAGAAGAACGAGTCCATGAAGAAGACAAACGGACGTAGTCGAACGGGTCCTCACAAACACGACATTACCGGAAGCAATCCGAAGGAGCAAACACCGGAAATAAGCACACAACATAGTGAACAACCAACACATGAACAAGGTATGATATGCGAGATGCGATATGCGATGCATATGCATGATTTGCAAAGGAGTGATGTAACCTGGCCTCTACTTGGAAATCCAAGAGTGCCACTGGAAAGATGAGGTGATTTCGGTTGAAATCGATATAAAGAACACCGGAATCGGAGACACGGTTTGGAAATGGCAAGCAATTCAAATATGGCACCGGTCTGCGATAAACAGCAAGTAGCCATCTAAATGCAACAAGTTAAACGTGCTACAACACTCAAACATGGCAACACAATACATGGCAGGGATCCATTCATGATGCTTAACAAAAGATGAACACTGAGCTACGGCCAATTCATCCATTAACAGGTTCAAACAAGCATGGCAAAAGTGCAATTGGTAAACAGGTTTCAGACTTAGTGAAATTAACACTAGTTTGCAATTTCAGATCAGGTAGCACACTTTGGAGCATGAAAACTATATGCTACAGCAATTTAACATGGCAAAGCAAGGCATGGCATGGAGCTGCTGAAAGAGCTTAACAAAAGTCCCTTAGTGACCTTGAGCCAAAAGGGATCAGAAAATAAAATTGCAAGCATGTGAACATGGCAAAAACATAATCAGATTGCAGACTTAGAGAAAAACTGGAACATGCAAATCAGATAGCGAGTAGGCATGTTTACGAGCTCGATGCACTCACTACAGAGCAAGGCATGACAAACTAAGAATACACCCATCAATAATACATATTATATAAGCTAGACATGGCAAGAACAACAACATCCTCGGCAAAATTGCTAACAAGTAGACAATCTGTCAGGATTCACGAAATAACAAAAGTAGAGCTCGATTGCATCAAGCTAGGGTGCTCCATAAACTCAAACAAAGAGATGGATGGATAGAGCACCACAAGGTTAACAAATCATCCTTACTGATCATCCTCAAAAGAGGCACGGATCACTAGGAAACAACATGAACATACGGCATATTGATAAAAACAGATCAAGGACTTAGTGGAATTGCTAAGTCCCTGAAATCAGCATTAACGAATGCACCACTTTGCAAGCTTGTGCTAGTCACCACACATATCAAAAAATACATGGATTGCACCTCTGGAAAGATGGCATGGCATATAACAAAACACATGTAGAGCTCAGGGGCATATCATGCACACATTAATCATGGCAAAAATGACAAATAGCTATTTGGTGCAGCAGATCTGACAATTAACTCAAATAGCTCTCTTTCAACAGCATTTCGGGCATCAAGATGAGCTCAAAAGAAAACGATGCAATGAGATGAAATGATGTGCTCTCTGAGACGAACATTTTGATATGCCACACGCGCAAAACGGAGCTACGGATGCAAAGTTATGACGTGATGAACATGGGCCTTTGAAACATGGCAATCTCGGGGACTTAGTAGAAATTATACCCTCCGCGAAAAGTCAACGGGACGAGGATATCCGGGACGAGGAGATCCGGATCGAGAGGGTCGCGTTTGGATGAGATCCCGGTGGATCTCGTCCCGATCCGCCGGATCTCGCCGGAGGAGATGACCGGAGACGTCGTGGCGGCGGAGGCGGCTGGAGTTGGAAGGAGAGGTCGACGCCGGCGAGGCCGGGCCACTCGCCGGAGCACCCGGGCGAGGTGCGGTGCGCCGGTGAGGGCAGAGACCACGCGGGCGGCGGCGCGGGGACCTCGCAGCGCGGCGGGGCGGCGGAGCACGCCGGCGAGGCAGCGACGTGGCGGCGCGGCGTGGCGCGCTGGTGAAGGACGAGCGGCGGCACGGGACGCCTGGCGAGGAGGCGTGGGCGCACTTGGCGGCGGCGGGCAGCGATTCGGGCCACGCGGGCCGGATCTGGGCCGCGCGGGCCCGCGGCAGCGGAGGAGAGAGGAGATCCCGTGGGCGGCGACGTGGCGCGCGGGGGTTGGAGGAGAGCAGCAACGGGGTGACGTGGCGCGATGCTATTCGCCGGAGTGAGGTGGCGGCGTGGACATGTCCGGTGCGGTTGGACGTGTCCGGCGGCACGAGGAGGAAGACGCTAGGGTTTCATCCGCGAAAAATTTCGGGGATGGCCACATATAAATAGGTAGAGGGAGCTAGGAGAGTCCAAATGAGGTGCGGTTTTCGGCCACGCGATCGTGATCGAACGCTCTAGATGATGGAGAGGGTTTTGGTGGGTTTTGGGCCAAATTGGAGGGGTGTTGGGCTGCAACACACACGAGGCCTTTTCGGTCCCTCGGTTAACCGTTGGAGTATCAAGCGAAGTCCAAATGGTACGAAGTCCAAACCGTTGGAGCAACAAAGGTGAACATCTACAAGCGTACTCTAGCCACCGAGAGCACCTGCACCGCCTGCGGGAACTCGGAGGAGAATGAATACCATGCAGTGGTATCATGTACAAAGAGTACAGCACTCCGCCAAGAATTGAGGAAGCAATGGAGGTTGCCGAAGGAAACTGTATTCCAATATACTGGAGTGGACTAGCTCCAAAACCTACTAAGCCAATGTGACAAGGACACACGCAATAAAATCCTGCTAATGCTATGGCGAGCCTGGTACTTGCGAGATAACATAGTGCATGGGAATGGGAAAGAGCAAGTCTCGGGTTCGGTAGCTTTTCTAATAAAATATGAGCAGGAACTCATCTCAGCCAATGACAAGATTAAAACGATGGAATATACCTGCTGCCAAAACCTATATGGGGATCAGGGAACCCAACCGCCGTCGGCAAAGGAAGTTCAGTGGACACGTCCACCGATGGGAGTTGCTAAACTGAACACGGATGCAGCCTTTGAAGCTTTGTCCAGAGAGGGGCAGGTGGAGCTATTGGGAGGAACAGTCAGGGTAGGTAATAATTTCTCTGGGATGCAAGTTGGTCCAATGTGCTTCAGTGGAAGAGGCGGAAGCTTTGGCCCTAATGCACGGTCTCCGGGAATTTGCGAAAATATTCACTGGCCCAGTTAAAGTAGAGGTAGATTGTCAAGCATTAGCCAATGCATTGGCCCCAGGATGCACTGTCAGGAACTAGCCTAAGCAAGGACTGATTCTCAGCGAAATTAACTCAAGAGCAGAGATGAATTTGGGAAATTTAGCCAGGGTTCGTATTGAAAGGTGGAAAATTGGTAGCTCGCCACCGGCGGCTAGGGTTTACAACCCAGTTACAAGGGGAAAATATGCGTCCTCGCCACACATGGGTCTCATGGCTTATAGCCCTCATAGCTGGAGCAGGTAAAAAAGTAAGGAAAATTACAGAGAAGAAGAAATGGGTCGGCGATCAATAGCGACTACTGGGAGCTTGGTGATCGTCCGATGGAAGATCCACGGCAGCCGGTGTGATGGCTCGACAACCGTCCGATGGCAGATCGATGGTTGGACTTCTATCTGAAACACAAAAATAGGAGAGATATCTATTTGTTCAGTAAGCTTCAGACTAGGAGTCTGACAATTCCCCCTTCTTGAGACAACTCTTGTCCTCAAGGCTGAAACGCAGGAAAAATCTTTATGAAAGCCGAGTCTTCCCAAGTAGCCTCCTCTACTGGCATGTTCACCCACTTAGTCAACCAATGAACCACAGGGATGCTGATGTCCCCCTGCGGCCTGGGTATCAGCTTCCTTTCTAGGACTGCTTCAGGCTCCATTCGGATAAGGCCATTCGCATCTATCAATGGTGCTTTTTGAGCTGGCTGACATGAAATGTGGGGTGAACTTGGCAACCTACTGGCAGGTGCAGTTTGTAAGCACTGTTGCCCACATTTTCAATCACTCGAAAAGGTCCATAAAACTTGGAGTGGAGTTTCAAACATCTATGCAGACTAAGGGAGGTATGTCTGTAAGGCTGCAGTTTCAGATATGCCATATCTCCAATTTGAATTTGCCTTGGTATTCTCTTCTTATCATCATAGTGCTTCATCCTCGGTTGGGCTTTGATCAAATTTTCCTTGATGACCTCCAAGGCTACTTCTCTGTTTTGCAAGAGTTTATCACTGTCTGTGGAGATAGAATCTGGCAGTGAGGATTCAGCAACCATAGGAGGTGGAAATCCATACAATGCTTGAAAGGGGGTCATCTTGAGGGAGGTGTGAAAACTAGTGTTATACCACCATTCTGCAAGTGCTAGCCAACTGTGCCACTTGGTAGGTGATGCGGAGTGCTACTTGGCATAATTTTAATGTAATTCTTCTTAATTATGGTATGAATATTCAGATCCGAAAGATTCAAGAGAAAAGTTCATATTGACATAAAAATAATAATACTTCAAGCATACTAACAAAGCAATTATGTCTTCTCAAAATAACATGGCTAAAGAAAGTTATCCCTACGAAATCATATAGTCTGGCTATGCTCTATCTTCACCACACAAAATATTTAAATCATGCACAACCCCGATGACAAGCCAAGCAATTGTTTCATACTTTTGACATTCTCAAAACTTTTTCAATCTTCATGCAATACATGAGCATGAGCCATGGACATAGCACTATAGGTGAAATAGAGTGGTGGTTGTGGAGAAGACAAAAAGGGGAAGATAGTCTCACATCAACTAGGCGTATCAATGGGCTATGAAGATGCCCATCAATAGATATCAATGTGAGTGAGTAGGGATTGCCATGCAACGGATGCACTAGAGCTATAAGTATATGAAAGCTCAAAAAGAAACTAAGTGGGTGTGCATCCAACTTGCTTGCTCATGAAGACCTAGGGCATTTTGAGGAAGCCCATCATTGAAATATACAAGCCAAGTTCTATAATGAAAAATTCCCACTAGTATATGAAAGTGGTAACATGAGAGACTCTCTACTATGAAGATCATAGTGCTACTTTGAAGCACAAGTGTGGTAAAAGGATAGTAACATTGTCCCTTCTCTCTTTTTCTCTCATTTTTTATTTAGGCCTTTTTTCTTTTTATGGCCTCCTTTCTTCTTCTTTTTTTCGTCTAGAGTCTCATCCCGACTTGTGGGGGAATCATAGTCTCCATAATCCTTTCCTCACAGGGACAATGCTCTAATAATGATGATCATCACACTTTTATTTTTCTTACAACTCAACAATTACAACTCGATACTTAGAACAAAATATGACTCTATATGAATGCCTCCGGCGGTGTACCGGGATATGCAATGACTCATGAGTGACATCTATGAAAGAATTATGAACGGTGGCTTTGCCACAAATACGATGTGAACTACATGATCATGCTAAGCAATATGACAATGATGGAGTGTGTCATAATAAACGGAACGGTGGATAGTTGCATGGCAATATATCTCGGAATGGCTATTGAAATGCCATAATAGGTAGGTATGGTGGCTGTTTTGTGGAAGGTATATGGTGGGTGTATGATACCGGCGAAAGGTGCGCGGTATTAGAGAGGCTAGCAAAGGTGGAAGGGTGAGAGAAGTGCGTATAATCCATGGACTCAACATTAGTCATAAAGAACTCATATACTTATTGCAAAAATCTACAAGTTATCAAAGCAAAGTATTACGCGCATGCTCCTAAGGGGATAGATTGGTAGGAAAAGACCATCGCTCGTCCCCGACCGCCACTCATAAGGAAGGCAATCAAAAAATAAATCATGCTCCGACTTCATCACATAACGGTTCACCATACGTGCATGCTACGGAAATCACAAGCTTCAACATAAGTATTTCTCAAATTCACAACTACTCAACTAGCATGACTTTAATATCACCATCTCCATATCTCAAAACAATTATCAAGTATCAAACTTATCATAGTATTCAACACACTCATAAGAAAGTTTTATTATTAATCTTGTGTACCAAGCATATTAGGATTTTAAGCAAATTACCATGCTATTTAAGACTCTCAAAATAATCTAAGTGAAGCATGAGAGATCAATAGTTTATATAAAACAAATCCACCACCGTGCTCTAAAAGATATAAGTGAAGCACTAGAGCAAAATTATATAACTCAGAAGATATAAGCGAAGCACATAGAGTATTCTAACAAATTCCAAATCATATATGGCTCTCTCAAAAGGTGTGTACAGCAAGGATGATTGTGGTAAACTAACAAGCAAAGACTCAAATAATACAAGATGCTCCAAGCAAAACACATATCATGTGGCGAATAAAAATATAGCTCCAAGTAAAGTTACCGATAGAAGTAGACGAAAGAGGGGATGCCTTCCGAGGCATCCCCAAGCTTTGGATTTTAGGTGTCCTTAGATTATCTTGGGGGTGCCATGGGCATCCCCAAGCTTAGGCTCTTGCACTCCTTGTTCCATAATCCATCAAATCTTTACCCAAAACTTGAAAACTTCACAACACAAAACTTAAAGTAGAAAATCTCGTGAGCTCCATTAGCGAAAGAAAATAAAAGAGCAATTTAAGGTACTGTAATTAACTCATTCTTTATTTATATTGGTGTTATACCTACTGTATTACAACTTCTCTATGGTTTATAAACTATTTTACTAGCCATAGATTGATCAAAATAAGTAAACAACACACGAAAAACAGAATCTGTCAAAAACAGAACAGTCTGTAGTAATCTGTAGCTAGCGCAAGATCTGGAACCCCAAAAATTCTAAAATAAATTTCTGGACGTGAGGAATTTATCTATTAATCATCTTCAAAAATAATTAACTAAATAGTACTTTCCAAATAAAAATGGAAGTAGTTCTTGTGAGCGCTAAAGTTTCTGTTTTTTACAGCAAGTTCAATAAGACTTTCCCCAAGTCTTCCCAACGGTTCTACTTGGCACAAACACTAATTAAACACAAAAAACACAACCAAAACAGAGGCTAGATAAATTATTTATTCCTAAACATGAGCAAAAAGCAAGGAATAAAAATAAAATTGGGTTGCCTCCCAACAAGCGCTATTGTTTAACGCCCCTAGCTAGGCATAACAAGCAAGAATAGATCTAGGTATTGCCATAATAGTAAGATAGATTATTAAAACTCATTTCATATTCTCTACGTTCGGCAGCAAGTTTTCTTTGAGGCAAGCAAAAGTAATCAAAAGGGATAAATTTAATGGGACAAAAGTCCCCAAGATCAACCTTGGGAGGTATAGGTTCCTCCTTTGGTCCTTCATATTGCACAACCAATTCATCATTATAAGCATTCTTTTGACAGAACTTTGTGAGCCTATATTCAAGAGAATACCCTAGTTCATTATTTCGAATAGCAAAATCATCATTAAGTTCAGAGATTCTATCAACTAAAACATTGGTAGGAACCCTTTTTCTAAGATTTTCATTGAAAGCAACATAGTCTAGAGATTGAAAACGCATTATTTCTTCTTGATCAAAGAGGATAGCCTCTATGGGAGGACGGCAAGCGTCCACCCTATAATGTGCAAAGATTTCTTTGGCCTCTTTTATTATGAATCTAAACTCATGAGCCAAAAAGATAGTAGCGGCACGCTTAACAGAATAATGCTCAATATTAGAAAATTCCAGAAAAATCCTTTGTATGGAAGGATGCATGTGCATGAATTGTCTTTCAAGTTCAACTACAAGCATGGAAATAGCGTCCGCAAGACTACTAGTTCTATGAAGGATAGAACTACCCATAGAAGGTAAAGCACCGACACAAGTAAAGAGATCTTGAATAACTCCTTTTACAATAATATTACCACTACCAACACGGAATCTTTTTGTATGTGAGATAGTGGGTTCGTTAGTAGGAGCATCGGAATTATTATCGACAATAGTTTCCCCAATTTCAGACATAGAGGCAGAAGGTAAAGGACTAGCCATAACGACAAGCAAACAAACTAACACACAAGCAAACAAAAAGCAAGCGGGCAAAAAGAGGCAAATAGAGAGAGAGAGGGAGGATAGAGAGAGAGAGGGCGAATAAAACGGCAAGGGTGAAGTGGGGGAGAGGAAAACGAGAGGCAAATGGCAAATAATGTAATGCGGGAGATAAGGGTATGTGATGGGTACTTGGTATGTTGACTTTTACGTAGACCTCCCCGGCAACGGCGCCAGAAATCCTTCTTGCTACCTCTTGAGCACTGCGTTGGTTTTCCCCGAAGAGGAAGGGATGATGCAGCAAAGTAGCATAAGTATTTCCCTCAGTTTTTGAGAACCAAGGTATCAATCCAGTAGGAGGCTACGCGCGAGTCCCTCGTACCTGCACAAAACAAATAAATCCTCGCAACCAACGCAAATAGGGGTTGTCAATCCCTATAAGGCCACTTACGAGAGTGAGATCTGATAGATATGATAAGATAATATTTTTGGTATTTTTATGATAAAGATGCAAAGTAAAATAAAGGCGAAGTAAATAGCAAAAGAAATAACTAAGCAGTAGGAGATCAATATGATAAAGATAGACCCCGGGGCCATAGGTTTCACTAGTGGCTTCTCTCAAGAGCATAAGTATTCTACGGTGGGTGAACAAATTACTGTTGAGCAATTGACATAATTGAGCATAGTTATGAGAATATCTAGGTATGATCATGTATATAGGCATCACGTCCGAGACAAGTAGATCGACTCCTGCCTGCATCTACTACTATTACTCCACTCATTGACCACTATCTAGCATGCATCTAGAGTATTAAGTTAAAAACAGAGTAACACCTTAAGCAAGATGACATGATGTAGAGGGATAGACTCATGCAATATGAAGAAAACCCCATCTTGTTATCCTCGATGGCAACAATACAATACGTGCGTTGCTGCCCCTACTGTCACTGGGAAATGACACCGCAAGATTGAACCCAAAGCTAAGAACTTCTCCCATTGCAAGAAAGATCAATCTAGTAGGCCAAACCAAACTGATAATTCGAAGAGACTTGCAAAGATAACCAATCATACATAAAATAATTCAGAGAAGGTTCAAATATTATTCATAGATAGACTTGATCATAAACCCACAATTCATCGGTCTCAACAAACACACCGCAAAAAGAAGATTACATCGAATAGTTCTCCACAAGAGAGGGGGAGAACATTGTATTGAGATCCAAAAAGAGAGAAGAAGCCATCTAGCTACTAACTATGGACCCGTAGGTCTTACTCACACTTCATCGAAGAGGCTATGGTGTTGATGTAGAAGTCCTCAGTGATCGATGCCCCCTCCGGCGGAGCTCCGGAACAGGCCCCAAGATGGGATCTCGTGGATACAGAAAGTTGCGGCGGTGGAATTAGGGTTTTGCCTCTGTATCTGATCGTTTGGGGGTACGTAGGTATATATAGGAGGAAGGAGTATGTTGGTGGAGCAACAGGGGGCCCACGAGGGTGGAGGCCGCGCCTGGGGAGGAGGGTAGGCGTGCCCCCTACCTCATGGCCTCCTGTTTCTTTTCTTGACGTAGGGTCCAAGTCTCCCGGATCATAATCTTCCTAAAAATCACGTTCCCGAAGGTTTCATTCCATTTGGACTCCGTTTGATATTCCTTTTATTCGAAACCCTAAAACATGCAAAAACAGCAATTCTGGGCTGGGCCTCTGGTTAATAAGTTAGTCCCAAAAATAATATAAAAGTGGATAATAAAGCCCAATAATGTCCAAAACAGTAGATAATATAGCATGGAGCAATAAAAAATTATAGATACGTTGGAGACGTATCAGTAGGTTGCTGAAAACACATGCACCTTAGATAATTTTCCAAACACTGGTTGATCCGTTCTGTTTGGCAATCGGATTGAGGGTGGTAGCTGGTACTCATGTACAGCTTGATGTTCAAAGATTTAAACAGCTTCTGCCACAGGTGACTTGTGAAAATCTTGTCTCTATCAGTGACAATGACACAAGGCATGCCATGCAATTTGAATATAGTGTCTGAGAATGCTCTGGCCACTGATTGCACTGTAATAGGATGTTTGAGGGCAATGAAATGAGCATATTTGGTAAACCTATCCACTACCACAAGTATGAGGTCCTTATTCTCAGACACTAGTAGTCCTTCCACAAAATCCATACTAATGTGAGCCCACGCAAAATCAGGTACCGGGAGGGGATCAAGTAAACCAGGGTAGGGGTTATGTTCTGCCTTATTGATTTGGCAGGTGGGGCAAGCTTTGACAAAAGCAATCACATCTTGTTTCAGGCCCTGCCAGTGGAAGACCAATTTAATTCTCTGGTATGTAGCTCTTTCCCCCGAGTGGCCACCCAATTCTAACTTATGGAAGGTGGAAATGATGTCATTTCTAAGGGAGGTGTTGTTACCCACTACAACTTTGTTCTTGAACCCGAGTATGTTGTTTTTGAAGGTGTATGGACTGTCAGCTGTCTTGGCCACTGTGCACCGTGTGATTTGGTCCTTGACTGTGGTGTCGCCAGCATAACTTTTCACCACCTCAGTGATCCAGGCAGGAACAAAGACACTAGTAGTGAGGGTATGGACAAAATGCTTGACTCTGGAAAGAGCATCAGCAGCCTTGTTTTCCTTCCCTTTCTTGTATTCCATGGTATAAGAATAGCCCAACAACTTAATCAAAAGCTTATGTTGTATGCCTTTTGTGAGATTTTGCTCCTGAATGTGTTTCAAGCTCTCTTGGTCAGTTCTAATGATGAGGGAGGTAGCTAAGAAATAGTGTTTCCATTGCTTTAAGCTTTCTATGTTGGCCAAGGCCTCTTTGTCATATGTGGAAAGAGCTGCTGCCTTGGGCCCAATTGTCTTGCTGAAATAAGAAATGGGCCTTCCTTCCTGCATTAAAATTGCACCAAGTCCATATCCACAAGCATCTGCCTCGAGCACAAAAGGCTTTGTGAAGTCTGGTAGTGCTAAAACAGGAGCTTGGGTCAACAATTGTTTAAGCTCATGAAAGGCCAGTTATTGTTCTTCTTGCCATTGAAAGGCATCTTTCTTGAGGGCGTTAAATAGTGGTCTGCAAATTATTCCATACCCCTTAATAAATCTTATGTAGTATCCACTCAGTCCCAAAAAACTCCTTAATTCAGAGACATTTTTGGGTGTAGGCCATTGCCGCACAGCCTGGATTTTTATGGGGTCAGTGGCTACTCCCTCCTGAGAAATGATGTGGCCTAAGTATTCCACTTGTGTTCGGCCAAAAGAGCACTTTTGTAAGTTGGCATAGAGCTGGTTTGCTTGTAAGATTTCAAACACAGCAGCCAAATCCTTCTTGTGTTGTTCTTCATCAGGGCTAAAAACCAACATGTCATCAAAGAATACTACTACACAAATTCTCAGCAAAGGAGCTAGAATGGAGTTCATGAGGGACTGAAATGTTGCGGCTGCATTTGTGAGACCAAATGGCATGACCAAATATTCAAACATTCGATGTAATCTTCTTTTTACAACTCCGAGGGACTGGGGAACACCCTTCCCTCTCCTAGGCGACCCCCTCTCCTAGGCGACCACGGCCGGTGGCCACTCCGGCCCCGGCGGCCACCCATCCCCTCCCCCCTGTCACGTGCCACTCCGGCCGTGGCAGCCACCACATAGTCATGGAGAGTCTCCTCCATTGGGACTTCTCTCCGGGATTGGCGATTGAATCTCAGGTACGTGCCAAGTTTGGGTCCACGATGCACTTCTCTTTGGCCAACCCTGGATCCTCCAAGGAATTCTTCCTTGTCGTATCATTCTCGTCGGCTTCATTCATGTTGACAGAGGAATCAGTGGCCCTTGCGCTCCAATCTTGCATCGATGGTCTCAGTTCGAGGTTTAGGGTTTTGCAACTAAGTGATCGCCGTTTTCGGTTCTCGGTAGCCTCCAATCGTGTGGGTCATTTTATTTATGGCCTTAAGGATAGGATTTGGCCAGATTTCATTTGTCATTTTCATCTGTTCGTGGAGTTCCTGATCCAGGCTGTGTTCATAATGAAATTGGTTGGCATGCGGATAGTTTTCTTCCTGAGGTGGGCTCTCGTCCTATAGCTGTTAAATCTAAATGGCTTCAAGATCAGTAGAGTAAATTTGATCAGCTGAAAATGGATGTTCAACTTTTGGCGCCTTTGCGATGTGATACACAAATTTCCTCGCCGGAGCTGAGACGGTCGTCGGCCGCCGAAGGCATCTCTCTTGGGCTGTTCAACTTTCTGGTGATTGCGGATTCGGAGCGGATTATCCGGTTGGGGGATTTTGTTTGTTTTGGAAAGGATAATTTGCAAGTTAAGCCTTCTTTCAAGGGATCTCATTTTAGGGAATCATATTGGAACTCCATTTCAGACGAAAGACTATATCATATTATGGATGGCTGGCAAGCGGGTTATTCTAATGCCGGTGTCTCCTCTATGGTTCAGATATTAGATGTGCCAACTCAGGAATATATTGATTCTCGTCTGCTCAAATGCTTAAGTTGCTCTCGGCATGGCCATCTTGCATCAGACTGCCCAGGTACTTTTTGCCAATGCTGTATCCGTCTCATTGAACAATGTTTATGTCCTGAATATCAGTATGACCGGATAGATACATGCATGTTGGGCCGTAAGTTACAAACCTGTCACTACAAAAAAAATACACTTCCGTGATGATACGTGTTTGTCACAGTAGGTCGCTTTTTTGTCATGCATGTATATCCATGACAAATTTATGACAGAATCAAGATAGTCATACCTGTGCTGTCGTAGAAGTGTTCCATGACATTACCAAAATTATCATCACGAAAGTGTCCACGTCCATGACGATAAATCGCGCGTCACAGAAGTGCTTTCGTCAAGGGTGACCGACACGTGGCATCCACCGTAACGGAACACCGTTAAGCTATCGGGTCGGGTTTTGGATCCGATAACCCGTTAATAGCCCCGACCAATGGGGATTTTCCATGTGCAAAATCATCATTGGCTAGAGGAAACACGTGTCGGCTCATCATCGGGACAGATGTCATCCACTCACTGGACAGAAGGCGCCTATGATACGTCGACACGTGGCACGGCCCAACAAGTTTAAATGGGCCGGCCCAACTAAAGGCCCACAAGATTTTGCGGACCATAATGGGCCGGCCCAGCTAAAGGCCCACGAGATTTTGCGGACCATAATGGGCTGGCGCAGCTAAAGGCCCACAAGATTTCACGGGCCATAATGGGCCGGCCCAGGTAAAGGCCCACAAGATTTTTGTGTGCCATAATAGGCCGGCCCAGGTAAAGGCCCACAAAATTCTTGCGGATCATAATGGGCCAGCCCAGCTAAAGGCCCATGAGATTTCGCCGACATTAATGGGCCGGCCCAGCTGTAGGCCCACAAGATTTTGAGGACCTTAGTAGGCCGGCCCATTAACTGGCTGCCATGTTTTGGGCCAAATGCCGGCCCATATTTGATACGGTCTATTAATGGCCTGCCACGCTCCGGGCCTAATAGTGGCCCATATGAGATCCGGCCCGTTAAAAGCCTACCACGTTTTGGGCCAAATTACGGCCCAGATCAGTTCCGACCCTTTAAGAGGTTTTGGGCCTAATTATGGCCCATATCAGATTCAGCCCGTCAACTGGACACTATGCTTTTGGGCCCACTTGCTAAAGGCCCACTTAGTAATTCGGCCTGATATTAGTTTTGGCCTGTTAAGGGCCCGTTTAACATTTCGGCCCTATATTAATTTCAGCCTGTTAAAAGCCCGTCATATAGTTGGGCCTAACTACGGCCCGGTTTGCATCCGGCCTGCTCGCAACCGATATCTGATTGGGCCAAACAAGGACCGAGACAATTTTTCGACCTGTTAAAAGCCCATGATTTGATTCGCACAATCATGGGCCGGGGTTCATTTCGGGCTGCTGCCGGCCCGTGAGCTGATCGGCACGTTTCAGGCCCAACCTACATCGTGATTGCATGACGGCCCAATTATGTACCGTAATTTTACGGTTTGGTCGGTTTACTGTGAAGACATGATATATATATATACAGTAAAATAACTGCAGCATCGTGAATAAGAAAAAACCTATACTATACAATAAAGAAATTACGGCATATTACATCCACTGGGCATCAAAGTTCGCCACTATGATAATAAAGCACAAGCAGATAGCAGATTACATACACTGGGCATCAAAGATCGCCACCAGTGCAAATAAATACGCTGACAAAATAATATACAAAACCGACAACACTTCAATAGTGTTCAAGAAAGGTTAGCCCTGCTGGGGAGCTACAACGCAAGCAGCTGAGCAAGATGATGAGACCGCGCTTGTTCAACACTTATATCTTCCTCACTCTGAAAGATAAACAAGCAGACAGATGACAGGTTTTGCACATAAAAGTATCAGTGCTGACAATTCATCACATTTCTTACTGACGAATAAAGTGACATAGTTTAAATTTTCATTAACACAATATGGTATTGTTCAGGTCAAGACATGGCAGGAAATGACATTATGAAGGAGTTGGTAGCTTCACGACACCACTAGATTACAGATCAAGAACTCATAAGTATCAATGGTTAGTGTGCTATCAATTTATACCATTTCAGATTGGCAAATAAAGAGACGGTTTAAATAATAGTAGAATGATATGACATTTTTCATAGTTAAGACATTGCAGAATATGACATTGTGCTGTAGTGGGTAGGTTCACCACACCACTGGATTACAGATGAAGAACAGAAGCATACATGCAGTGCAAAAGAAGATCACTTGCTCTGTATAGTTTAATTTACATGGTATGAAGAAGGAACTTGGTTGTACAACTTAAAACATAAATTGAGAAAAGACGAACTTTTGTTTATGAACTACATATAATAAACTTTAAACAAGCAATTTGATGCAAACACCAAAAATAAACAGCTCTTGCAGTCATGCCTAACCAAATATATACAACAAAGTTTGAAGGCTTGAGATGGACAAACTTACATTATTGGTGAAGACAGGCTCTATAAAGGCCTTTTCCATGCTGATGGGGGGGGGGCAATTCAAGAAGTTTACCACAGAATCTTCTTCAAAAGCATTGCCTTTATTCTACATCTTGTTAAGAGTAAATATAGATGTGATAATATACGAAAAAATGGAGAATATTTAAGATAAGATGAAGAGTGATGCTACATAACCAAGTAGCTATAAATGTAAGTGCAGCGATACAGGCAAAAGGTACAACCAAGAGCAATGCACAACTAAACTTCTTTAGTACCAACCTTATGGTAAGAGTAAATATAGATCTGATGTGTAGAAAATGGAGGGCAAAGGAAAATAAGCTACAGAGTACACTGATAAAGGACAACATGTACTTATAAGAACAATGCAGAGCTAAAAAAACATTGACATTGGATATATTCTACACTAATGTAACCATTCATACAGATCAGATAATTTGGAGCGAACAATTGATAAGCAAGCTATCATGCATACTGCTGTCACATAATGAACCAGGTATGTATGCAAGTACAGTGATACAGGACAACAGGTACTAACGAGAGCAAAGCAGCGGGCAGCACATTTGCGATATCCTGTCATTCTTGTCAAACCAGAATTCTTCTTCGAGCAGATTTCCTGCAAAAAAGATCCTTAAGGCACATGCGGAAAAGTAGAAGTTCAAATTGTCATGTGATTTCATAGACAGTACCTCATCCTGGGAACGAGACCAGTGCATAACAAGGTTTTTCCATTCAATGTCTTCTAAATTTAGCATAGGAGACTTCACCGGAAATTCGTTTATAGACTTGCCATCAAAGTGTGATTTCCTTAGGTAACACCGATACTGCTGCAATGCTTCCTTGAAAAGCACAAGCAAGCTTTTCTTGTCATGACTATCTAGATTGACCCTCGCCTAGTTACAACAATGTAATGTAAATCATTGATGTGTTCAATCAGCAGAAAACAGGAAAATAATAGCCATGAATAATAGCACTTACACGTAAGTTGGACAGGAAGATGTGAAAATGGTGTTTGTCTTCACAATAAACTTCGCATGATGGGAATATATGCACGTAGTCCCTAACAACATTTAAAGCATTGTCTTTTAAACTGGGAATAAATGGAATGGGGTTCCAATCTGCAGGAATTGGCGGTCTCTGCAGTTGGGATAGGTCTTCGGCCGGTGGACTTGCTGTACTTTTTGCTGGAGTGGGATTTTTCTGTGGTACAGCTGGTGCTATGGCAAATGAAATCGGTATACCTTTTGCTGGAGTGCAGGTCCTGTGTGGTGGGGCTAGTGGGGTGGCCAGTGAAGTATGGGTACAGTCTGCTGGAGTTGGTCCCACGTTTTGTGTCGCTAGTTGTACAGCCAATATAAGTGGGGTGCTGTCTGATTTCTTTGGCACCACCATGTTTCTAGGACTTTGCTGGTGCTCCTTCAGGTTCGGCAATCACCCTCTTCCTTTTTGATGTCTGATGCACAAGAACAACATTTGAGTGAAAAAACATGGTATGATGACAGATGGAATATGTATTGATAATGGATGGGCATGGCATCTCGACATATATGATGAGTAAACTAAGCAGATGGCAGTGCAACAAAGTAGAAGAAATGCAAGACAACATACGCAAGATACCCGCAATCAATAAAACATTGCCAAATTAGAACAGGCACCTTGATGGGTGAACAGGACAGACCATCTGCCTTTGACTCCTTGAGGTTAGAATAGTCATTAGGATGATATTCTGAACAAGAATCAATAGATGGGGAGCGTATGAGTTTCATTGCATCCAGAATGGCACTCAATGCCTTGGTGCCAATTTTGTAAGTCATTGCAGTGTTTAGCTTCAAGAGTGGACTGCTGCTAGTGCGACACAAAGCAGCTACACAGATCATAGTGTAGATATAACATGAAAACCTTAAGCATCAGACTAAAATCAGCAAAGTGGAACTTGCTGGAATATATGTGCTAGTATTGCTGGTACGGCTAGAAAGGCTTCGGATACCAGCTCTCTTCAAGTGAAGGTGCGGTACTGTTAATATCAATGTAACTCTCAAAGGCGACACAGCTCCCCGCATTTCCTTGCTATTCTTATAGGATTCAAGTGGGTAGGCCACTACAAATCCTATTCCTATGTTTACAAGATCCTACGAATCAAAGAGGCTCAAAGTGTCCGTCACAACCGACCGTATAGACCTCTACACTGCAAATGTCCCTGCTCATCTTCAGTACAAGGAACATACTGTACTACTATCATACTCCCTCCGTTCCAAAATATAAGTCTTGGTAGAGATTTCCACTATGGATCACATACAGATGTATCCAGGTACATTTTAGAGTGTAGATTCACTCATTTTGCTCCATATGTAGTCCATGGTGGAATCTATACAAAGATTTGTATTTAGGAACGGAGAGAGTACATATTAAAGAAGAACGGAAGAGGAACATGGTAAAGAAGAGCAAGCAGATTTTGGATAATAAAATGTTGGTTGCGCAGTGCCCACACATGATGAACCAGAGCGCATTAAGAATGCAACTCCTAGCTGTCTCTCGACCATTTCAGGCGGTTGGATGAAGATCCTACGTCTCCTAACCCTTCTTCTTCCTCGTCTCTGATTCTTCCCATACAGAACACCGCACGGGCCGCCGGCCGGACCACCGGCCCCCATCGCATGTGTTCCTCCGCCACCCACCCCACCCCCATCCCAACCCCCACCCGCGTCGAGTTTTCTTTGTTCGGCGAGGCCCCACAACCACCCGAGCCCCTTCGATCGCACCGGCGAACTCCGGCGAGCTCTGAAAAATCGACTGACCCAATTTTGAAATTTAGTCTACTGTGATTTAACTAGTGTGGAATATAAAAGGGGAAAACCATAAGCATTGCGAGTATGGTGTTGAGCGTGCCATGGCGGATCTGAAGGTGCAAACCGGACAAAGGCAACTTCGCAACCAAGACAAGAAATCAGAGTAAAGCAGTGGCGATCTATTTTCTTGCTGCGATAAATAAGTTGAGTAGATACGAAAGAGTACCGCCTCTGGTGCGGCGCCGTGTAGGCATCTGCTGAGAATTTGACGGTGCTGCGGTAGCGATGGCTGTCGGCGGCGTGGAAGCAGATCTAGGAGGGTAGACGATGGCGGCGGGGCGCGGTGGACGAGACGGTCGTAGGAGCGGCGCCGACAAGGTGGACGACGGCGGGGATGAAGCGAGAGGACGGGATGCAAGGATCCCGGTCCGAAGCCGTGGATGAGAGAGGTCGATCTCTTGTAATGGACGGAGGTGGATGGGGCAGCGGACGGAGGAGGGTGGGGTGGAGAGGGTGTTTTGGCGCCCACAGAGTACGAATGTGGAAAAGGGAGGTAGAGAGGAAGGGGGGAACCATGTATTCAGGGCGCGCTTGTCTCAAATGCGAGGAAATTTACAAACTTAGCCCCCTTTTCAAATTTATACTACATCACAGTAACACTAGTCGGTCGGGGATAGGACGGTAATCTCGCATACACCGAATATTTGCGGACGAGAGTTTTTTTTGGGCGCCCACCGTGTATGAATATGAATCGGGGAGGGAGTCGATTTCGGCCGAGGACACACTGTGTTTTGGCGCCCACCGTGTACGAATCCGGGTGAGAGGCAGTTACGTCACGTTTGGGTGAAATTACAAACCTACCCCTATCGAAACCTATAGAAATCCAGCATATAGGCTTTGCGTGGCAGGGATAGGCAGCAGTGATTTCCATCTCGCAGATTTTGGTTCCGGGCGGTTACTACGACTTTCCCTGCTTCGTTCAAATTTTGCAGAGTGCACGTTTACCGTGCCAACTCAATTGGAATCCTGTTTGTATTCTATTTTTTTCAGGCGGGATCCATTTTCAATTGGAATGACATTCTATATACATCTTTTTTATATATATACTTTCAAAAGCACAACACCATTTATACATAAATATGGTTTACAAATGGCATGATCTCAGATTCATAAGGTTGTATCCATCAATTTGGATTTTCAAATATTTGAAACCACTTTATGTTGAAATCCAATGTATGCATTCCTCTCTAACTGTCTCCAATTAATGTGTGTTTCATGCGGGTTTTTTTACTTCTCAAACATGTATAATGTGTTTCACACACGCAACATATAGTGTAATCCTGTTTAGACATTAATTGCATATAAACCATGCATTGTTTGTAATTGAAGAATCTATGGATCACCAATATTGATAAACTATATAACATTACACGTGTGCCCAAATTCAAATGAATATGCATGTTTGATACACCAATTTGCATTATGATATTATCGATGTCCTGATCTCTAGTTTAAATCCCCTTTAATCCAGATATTCGTCTCATATAGCTATCACTCATGCTTATATAGGACTATCTCTCTGGACCTATACACGTTCATCGTCTCTCAGGTATCTCTCGTGCTACCTGTATGTCGACAATGATCTTTTATCTTTGTAACACACTGACGATACTCTCTCCCTTGACCTTCATCACTCTATCTCTCTCTAAGTATATCTCTCTCACTGCTATGTGTCTCTAACTATGATTCTCTATGTGGAATCTCTTTCTCTCACACAAACACAAAACTTTGTCTCCCGGGGTCTCATTTCTCTCTACTATTCCCATGTGTGCCACTCGCACACCCCTCATACATAGATGTCTTTCACTCCTTAGATATTAGAACCTACGACTCTTCCTCATCAATATCTCTTTCTCACACACAAACACAAACTCTGTCTCCCAGGGTCTCATATTTCTCCACTGTTCTCTTGTATGTCGCTCACACACACCCTCTCTCCCTAGAGATATCTTGCGTTCCCTCGTATGTCTCTTTAGCTATCACTCTCGTTGTGAAATATCTTTCTCTCTCGCAGACACAAAACTCCATCCCTCTGGATCTCATTTCTCTCTGATATCTGTTTGTATGTGACTCACACGCACCCTCTCTCTATCTCTCTCACACCCACACACATAACCCAGCCTTCTGATCCACTCGACTCCTATCTCTAACACACACTAGCTAGCATCTTTATCTTTCTATTTATCTGTTTCTCCATCAACCTTCTTTCTCGCTCTCACTCTTGATTCCTATCATGCACACTACATATGTTTCTCTCTACATGCAGTCAAGTGCCCTCTCACACACATATATAACTTCATCCTTTGAACCACCCGACGGTCATCTCCAACACCCAAACTAGCGGATGTCCCTCTAGCTAGCATCTCCATCTCTGTATCTATCTGTAGTTTCTCCGTCAACATTTCTTTCTCGCACGGAGTCTTGCTTCCTATCACCCACACTATATATGTCTCTCCATACATATGCATTTATAGGTTGGTCTCTTTTGCACAATCATTGCGCCTCACTCCCTCTGCTCGCCATAGATGCATGCTCCAGCCCACGCCACTATCTCTTAAAGACAAAAACACATGCTCAATTGTCGGGACTTCTTCCATGCATTCTCACATGCATGCATATTGTCATACCGATCCGTCTCTCCCATGTCGTTGATCTTATGACTTATGTCTTCTTTCTATTATCTCGATCATGCGCGCGCGCACACACACACATCCCACATATACATGTATACCTCTCACACATGCACGTTCAAGGTCTCTATGTCTCCATACGTAGTTAATTACCCTCAATCCTAACGCCACATCGAATTGTTCTCCTCTTTTGTGCACATAACTTCCGCCTGGATGGGTAAAACACACACTCACACTTAACAATCTCCTTCTAGCTACCCCCCGCCTCTCACTCTTCCCCTATATCCCCGAAACCAATAAGACCATCCCTTAGTTTAATTCCCGCCTACATGCACCATCGATATATAGTAGTCTTCCACGGTGTCTCTGGAACAAACACGTTCTCTCGAAGTCGACTCCTCTCACGCGCACACACCTTCTCTCCCCTCTCTACGGGCATTTTCTCTCTCGCACCCCATCGTTGGTGGCCTCTGCCATACACATCACCTCTCTATGATGAAAGCCATGCACACTTAAATTACATCCGCCACAGAGGACCCTGCGACACACACACACACACACACGCACGCACGCACCCCCCAACACACACACACACTAAGACTCCATCTCTCTCTCTCTCTCTCACACACACACACAAACGCAAGCACGCACCCCCCACACACACTAAGACTCCATCTCTCTCCCTCTCTCTCTCACACACACAAACTAAGACTCCATCTCTCTCTCTCTCTCTCTCTCTCTCTCTCTCCTCTCTCTCTCTCTCACACACACGCACACATACACTAAGACTCCATCTCACACACACATGCTCTAGGCGGAGCATGTGTTCCTACCACCCTTCATCCAACCTTACCCGTATGATAAACAATCACCTTTATTTACTTGCATAACATGGACAAATTCCACTTTACTTTAGTAGTCAGCAAACTTATCATCTGTACCCTTATAAAAAATGAGTTGGTGGTGATGGTGTGCCTGCCATCTTGTAATATAGACCGTATGATCTATATCTGAGGATAGAAAGCAAACTATGATAATTTTACATAAGATACCGGCACCTCTCTCCACATCATTATCTCTCGCAATCTCATTGCTCAACAATTAAAAAAAAGTCTCTGGAACAATCTAGCATGCATGGTGGCCGCTGCCGCCTGCCGGCGCCATCCATCCCCATGCCTCCACCCATTCCGACCACCAGTCACCACCACGCTCCACTCCTCCTCGCCTTATCTCTCATCTTCCATTTTTTCGATGACATTCTCGAGATACCAGTTTTCCGATAAAATTCTTGAGATATCACTAGTTTTTACACATGGGATTACTCCTGCATGGGTCAATCACAACATGTGTTCTGTAAAAAAATGCATATTGATGTTCCGTGCAATGCACGAGAATCTTGCTTGTAATTATATAATGCAAATCATGAGCAGGGAGTGACATTTTTTTGACACAACCACGTTAACATGGCCACGTAAATCACTAGCTAAAGTAAATACCATTATACTTATATCCCGATGCAAAAGGTTGAGTACATGCCCGAAGAGTAGAGTCGCACACACGCACTCTGTCTCTCAGAATCTCTCTCTCACACACCAGTTACGTGACGCCCACTTAAGAAGACACGTATGTTACAATTTGTGCACCCGCGGGTACACGTGATGCTGCACATTTATTTAAGCCGGAAGGCGAACCCAAACAGTAGCTGCATTCATTCCCCTCCCGCCGCCTCTTCTCTGGTCGCCGTCGCCCGGTAGCCATGGGCCGGCCGAAGGTAACAACATATGCCGTACTCCCGCCGGAGCGGTGCTTTAATATGGAAATTTTAGTGGTCATGAATGCATCTTTTTGTGCTAGCACTCCTATATAAGGGTTGACCGGTCCCTTCCCGCGGATGTGCGCGGGCGGTGGAAGAGGAAGGAGAAGGGAAGCGGGCTGTGGAGTAATGTTTTTTACCACAATTTCTTAGGAAACTGAGTGCAATAATTGAGTAGTTTTGCAAACTACCAGTACTACACCTGAAACGGTTCAAAACCTATACTCCCTTGCCAGCGCGCGCTTCCCGCGTGAAACGGTCAGCGTCCCCCTGGAGCGTCAGTGCCGCATTAATGCCTGGCCAGAGTGAAGGCGACCTCTCACTGGCGCCGGCTTTGAAGTGGCGCGACGGCCGAGAGAGCGCCGCTTCCCGGTGCACGCGACTGCTCCGCGTCGAGACTGGCCATAGGCCCTGTTTGGATCCATGGGTTAGAGTTAGTTTGAGCTAGTTGGGGCTCAAATAGCCCTAAACTATCCAAGCATGAGGGTTTAAAATGGAGCAAGTTGCACCGAACCCACCAAAAAAACTATCCCACCCAAGAGGTGCTAACTGGAGATAGTTCTCATTGGGACCACTGAAAAATCACTTTTCTCTCTCCATGAAGTGCATTTATTGTCAATCTAACCCTGTCACCCAAACACCTCTTTGGCTACAGTTAGTTCAGGGTTAGTCATGAGTTAGTCTAACCTCTAGCTAAGTTAGAGTATCAAACACGAGCAATATAGGACATGCAAGTTGCTCAAAGCATACATGCAAATTCGTACGTGAAAGGATTTTTTTCTTTTTGAAAACGGAACGTGAAAGGAATTTTTTTTAGAATGCTCTTGGCATGTCGCTAACATGTGATAGTTAACCGACCTCAATAGACGGAAGAAACGCCAGTCCACCGCACTTTGATAGAGACGAGGAGGGAGAAGCGATACAGGCTGCTGGACTACTAGAGATAGGTGTCGCACGGAAGCCAAGAAATATGGTGATAGCGTGGGTTAGCCATGTACTAGTATGATACTACACTGGGCTGCCGTGTTTCGTACTCTTCCAGTCCACTGTGGAGATGATTGGTTAATTTTATATCGCTGAATAATATTAAATATTATGAGTGCAGACGCTCCACCACGAGGTTCCTTGCTCCTTCTCGGTCGTCCGGAATCTATGTTCTTCCACTCTATTTTTTTACGTGAGCTTTGTTCATCCTTTTGCCAACACGCGAGACATCTAGCATCAAGGTGCACATGTTATGCAAGGATCGTTCCATCTATATGAAGAACACGTGGGACTGGAACTACGAGATGAACATGTACCCAGGAGTGGACGTACGAACCTGAGTAATGTAGCGCAGTAAGTGAAGTAGAAAGGCACAAATGGTATGAACATGCGTGGCATATAGGGTGTGTTTGGTTGCGTTCTCGTCTCAGCATAGTTGTTCCCTCTTCATGCATGCTCAACTCAACACCCCTCTTCATGCATGCTTCTAGTGTATTTGTGCTAAACTAGTGTGGACTCATGCACCCTCCATACACTCTACCAAACACCCAAAAGTAGGTCGAGAAGGGAACTCTTGGGCGGCATTTGTCTCCTACTACGTACTACCACTAAAGGTTGTACGTGCAATGCACGGTGTGTTGGAAATATGCCCTAGAGGCAATAATAAATTGATTATTATTATATTTCCTTGTTCATGATAATCGTTTATTATCCATGCTAGAATTGTATTGATAGGAAACTCAGATACATGTGTGGATACATAAACAACACCATGTCCCTAGTAAGCCTCTAGTTGACTAGCTCGTTGATCAATAGATGGTTACGGTTTCCTGACCATGGACATTGGATGTCATTGATAAAGCTTTTCTAATGATGTGATGGACAAGACCTAATCCTAAGCATAGCACAAGATCGTGTAGTTTGTATGCTAAAGCTTTTCTAATGTCAAGTATCATTTCCTTAGACCATGAGATTGTGCAACTCCCGGATACCGTAGGAGTGCTTTGGGTGTGCCAAACGTCACAACGTAACTGGGTGGCTATAAAGGTACACTACAGGTATCTCCGAAAGTGTCTGTTGGGTTGGCACGAATCGAGACTGGGATTTGTCACTCCGTGTAAACGGAGAGGTATCTCTGGGCCCACTCGGTAGGACATCATCATAATGTGCACAATGTGATCAAGGAGTTGATCACGGGATTATGTGTTACGGAATGAGTAAAGAGACTTGCCGGTAACGAGATTGAACAAGGTATCGGGATACCGACGATCGAATCTCGGGCAAGTATCGTACCGCTAGACAAAGGGAATTGTATACGGGATTGATTAAGTCCTTGACATCGTGGTTCATCCGATGAGATCATCGTGGAACATGTGGGAGCCAACATGGGTATCCAGATCCCGCTGTTGGTTATTGACCGGAGAGTCATCTCGGTCATGTCTGCATGTCTCCCGAACCCGTAGGGTCTACACACTTAAGGTTCGGTGACGCTAGGGTTATAGAGATATTAGTATGCGGTAACCCGAAAGTTGTTCGGAGTCCCGGATAAGATCCCGGACATCACGAGGAGTTCCGGAATGGTCCGGAGGTAAAGAATTATATATAGGAAGTGCTATTTCGGCCATCGGGACAAGTTTCGGGGTCACCGGTATTGTACCGGGACCACCGGAAGGGTCCCGGGGGTCCACCGGGTGGGGCCACCTGTCCCGGGGGGCCACATGGGCTGTAGGGGGTGCGCCTTGGCCTACATGGGCCAAGGGCACCAGCCCCAAGAGGCCCATGCACCAAGAGAAGAGAAAAAGGGGAGAGTCCTAAAAGGGGAAGGCACCTCCGAGGTGCCTTGGGGAGGATGGACTCCTCCCCCCCTTGGCCGCACCCTTCCTTGGAGGAAGGGGCAAGGGCTGCGCCTCCCCCCTCTCCCTTGGCCCTATATATAGTGGGGAAAAGGAGGAGAAACCATACCTAAGGCCTGGCGCCTCCCTCTCCCTCCCGTGACACATCTCCCTCCTCCTGCAGCGCTTGGCGAAGCCCTGTTGGAATCCCGCTACTTCCACCACCACGCCGTCGTGCTGCTGGATCTCCATCAACCTCTCCTCCCCCCTTGCTGGATCAAGAAGGAGGAGACGTTGCTGCTCCGTACGTGTGTTGAACACGGAGGTGCCGTCCGTTCGGCGCTAGGATCATCGGTGATTTGAATCACGACGAGTACGACTCCATCAACCCCGTTCTCTTGAACGCTTCCGCGTGCGATCTACAAGGGTATGTAGATCCACTCCTCCCTCGTTGCTAGATGACTCCATAGATAGATCTTGGTGACACGTAGGAAAATTTTGAATTTCTGCTACGTTCCCCAACAGTGGCATCATGAGCTAGGTCTATGCGTAGTTTCTATGCACGAGTAGAACACAAAGTAGTTGTGGGCGTTGATTTTGTTCAATATGCTTGCCGTTACTAGTCTTATCTTGATTCGGCGGCATCGTGGGATGAAGCGGCCCGGACCAACCTTACATGTATGCTTACGTGAGACCGGTTCCACCGACTGACATGCACTAGTTGCATTAGGTGGCTGGCGGGTGTCTGTCTCTCCCACTTTAGTCGGATCGGATTCGATGAAAAGGGTCCTTATGAAGGGTAAATAGCAATTGGCATATCACGTTGTGGTTTTTGCGTAGGTAAGAAACGTTCTTGCTAGAAACCCATTGCAGCCACGTAAAACATGCAAACAACAATTAGAGGACGTCTAACTTGTTTTTGCAGGGTACGCTATGTGATGTGATATGGCCAAAAGGATGTGATGAATGATATATGTGATGTATGAGATTGATCATGTTCTTGTCAAGGGAATCACGACTTGCATGTCGATGACGAGACAACTTCAAAAAGACACGATGATGGAGATCATGATGATGGAGATCATGGTGTCATGCCGGTGACAAGATGATCATGGAGCCCCAAGATGGAGATCAAAGGAGCTATATGATATTGGCCATATCATGTCACTATTATTTGATTGCATGTGATGTTTATCATGTTTATGCATCTTATTTGCTTAGAACGACGGTAGTAAATAAGATGATCCCTCATTACAATTTCAAGAATGTGTTCTCCCCTAACTGTGCACCGTTGCTAAAGTTCGTCGTTTCGAAGCACCACGTGATGATCGGGTGTGATAGATCCTTACGTTCACATACAACGGGTGTAAGACAGTTTTACACATGCAAAACACTTAGGGTTAACTTGACGAGCCTAGCATGTGTATAGACATGGCCTCAGAACACAGAAGACCGAAAGGTCGAGCATGAGTCGTATAGAAGATACGATCAACATGAAGATGTTCACCGATGTTGACTAGTCCGTCTCACGTGATGATCGGACACGGCCTAGTTGACTCGGATCATGTAATCACTTAGATGACTAGAGGGATGTCTATCTGAGTGGGAGTTCATAAGATGAACTTAATTATCCTGAACATAGTCAAAAGATCTTTGCAAATTATGTCGTATCTCACGCTTTAGTTCTACTGTTTAGATATGTTCCTAGAGAAAAATTAGTTGAAAGTTGATAGTAGCAATTATGCGGACTAGGTCCGTAAACTGAGGATTGTCCTCATTGCTTCATAGAAGGCTTATGTCCTTAATGCACCGCTCAGTGTGCTGAACCTCGAACGTCGTCTGTGGATGTTGCGAACATCTGACATACACGTTTTGATGACTACATGATAGTTCAGTGCGTAATGCTAAATGGTTTAGAATTGAGGCACCAAAGACGTTTTTGAAACATCGCGAAACATATGAGATGTTTCGAGGGCTGAAATTGGGATTTCAGGCTCGTGCCCACGTCAAGAGGTATAAGACCTTCGATGATTTTTCTTAGCCTGCAAACTAAGGGAGAAAAGCTCAATTGTTGAACTTGTGCTCAGAATGTCTGAGTACAACAATCGCTTGAATCGAGTGGGAGTTGATCTCCCAGATAAGATAGTGATGTTTCTCCGAAGTCATTACCACCAAGCTGCTAGAGCTTCGTGATGAACTATAATATATCAGGGACATATATGATGATCCTTGAGATATTCGCGATGTTTGACACCAAAAAAGTAGAAATCAAGAAGGAGCATCAATTGTTGATGGTTGGTGAAACCACTAGTTTCAAAAAGGGCAAGGGCACGAAGGGATACTTCATGAAACGGCAATTCAGCTGCTGCTCTAGTGAAGAAACCCAAGGTTGAACCCAAACCCGAGACTAAGTGCTTCTGTAATAAGAGGAACAGCCACTGGAGCAGAATTACCCTAGATACTTGGTAGATGAGAAGGCTGGCAAGGTCGATAGAAGTATATTGGATATACATTGTGTTGATGTGTACTTTACTAGTACTCCTAGTAGCACCAGGGTATTAGATACCGGTTCGGTTGCTAAGTGTTAGTAACTCGAAATAAAAGCTACGGAATAAATGGAGACTAACTAAAGGTGAGCTGACGATATGTGTTGGAAGTGTTTCCAATGTTGATATGATCAAGCATCGCACGCTCCCTCTACCATCGAGATTGGTGTTTGCGTTGAGCATAGACATGATTGGATTATGTCTATCGCAATAAGGTTATTCATTTAAGGAGAATAATGGTTACTTGAATAACACCTTCAATGGTCTTGCACCTAAAATGAATGGTTTATTGAATCTCGATCGTAGTGATACACATGTTCATGCCAAAAGATATAAGATAGTAATGATACTACCACCTACTTGTGGCACTGCCACTTAAGTCATATCAGTATAAAACGCATGAAGAAGCTCCATGTTGATGGATCTTTGGGCTCACTCGTTTTTGAAAAGTTTGAGACATGCGAACCATGTCTATTGGTGTATATGCATGAAGAAACTCCATGCAAATGGACCGTTTGGACTCACTTGATTTTGAATCACTTGAGACATGCAAATCATACCACATGGGCAAGATGACTGAAAGCCTCGTTTTTAGTAAAATGGAACTAGAAAGCAACTTGTTGGAAGTAATACATTTTGATGTGTGCAATCCAATGAGTGCTGAGGCATGTAGTGGATATCGTTATGTTCTTACTTCACAGATGATTTGAGTAGATGTTGAGTATATTTACTTGATGAATCACGAGTCTGAATTATTGAAAGGTTCAAGTAATTTCAGGGTGAAGTTGAAAGATCGTCGTGATAAGAGGATAAAATATCTATGATATGATCATAGAGATGAATATCTGAATTACGAGTTTGGCACAGAATTAAGACATTGTGGAAATTGTTTCACAACTAATACAGCCTGGAACACCATAGTGTGATGGTGTGTCCGAACATCATAACTGCACCTTATTGGATATGATGCATACCATGATGTCTCTTATCGAATTACCACGATAGTTTATGGGTTAGGCATTAAAGACAACCACATTCACTTTAAATAGGGCACCACGTAATTCCGATAAGATGACACCGTATGAACTATGGTTTAGAGAAACCTAAGCTGTCATGTCTTAAAAGTTTGGGGCTGCGACGCTTATGTGAAAAAGTTTCAGGCTGATAAGCTCGAACCCAAAGCGGACAAATGCATCTTCATAGGACACCCAAAACAGTTGGGTATACCTCCTGTCTCAGATTTGAAAGCAATAAGGGATTGTTTCTAGAATCGGGTCCTTTCTCGAGGAAAAGTTTCTCTCGAAAGAATTGAGTGGGAGGATGGTGGAGACTTGATGAGGTTATTGAACCATCTCTTCAACTAGTGTGTGGCAGGGCACAGGAAGTTGTTCCTGTGGCACCTACACCAATTGAAGTGGAAGCTTATGATAGTGATCATGAAACTTCGGATCAAGTCACTACCAAACCTCGTGGGATGACAAGGATGCGTACTACTTCAGAGTGGTACGTAATCCTGTCTTGGAAGTCATGTTGCTAGACAACAATGAACCTACGAGCTATGGAGAAGCGATGGTGGGCCTGGATTCCGATAAATGGCTCGAGGCCATATAATCCGAGAGAGGATCCATATATGAAAACAAAGTGTAGACTTTGGAAGAACTACTTGATGGTCGTAAGGATGTTAGGTACATATGGATTTTAAAAGGAAGACGGACAATGATGGTAAATGTCACCATTAAGAAAGCTCGACTTGTCGTTAAGATGTTTTTCGACAAGTTCAAGGAGTTGACTATGATGAGACTTTCTCACTCGTAGCGATGCTAAGAGTCTGTTGGAATTATATTAGCGATTACTGCATTATTTATGAAATCTTGCAGATAGGATGTCAAAACATTGTTTCCTCGACGATTTTCTTGAGGAAAGGTTGTATGTGATACAAACCGGAAGGTTTTGTCAATCCTGAAAGATGCTAATAAGTATGCAAAGCTCCAGCAATCCTTCTAAGGACTGGAGTAAGCATCTCGGAGTTGGAATGTATGCTTTGATGAGATGATCAAAGATTTTGGGTTTATACAAAGTTTATGAGAAACTTGTATTTCCAAAGAAGTGAGTGGGAGCACTATAGAATTTCTGATGAGTATATGTTGTTGACATATTATGGATCAGAAATGACGTAGAATTTCTGGAAAGCATATAGGGTTATTTGGAAAGTGTTTTTCAATGGAAAGCCTGGATTAAGCTACTTGAACATTGAGCATCAAGATCTATAAGGATAGATCAAAACGCTTAATGGTACTTTCAAATGAGCACATACCTTGACATGATCTTGTAGGTGTTCAAGATGGATCAGTCAAAGAAGGAGTTCTTGCCTGAGTTGTAAGATATGAAGTTAAGACTTAAAGCTCGACCACAGCAGAATAGAGAGAAAGGACGAAGGTTGTCCCCTATGCTTAAGACATAGGCTCTACAGTATGCTATGCTGTGTACCGCACCTGAAGTGTGCCTTGCCATGAGTCAGTCAAGGGGTACAAGAGTGATCCAAGAATGGATCATAGGACAGTGGTCAAAGTTATCCTTAGTAACTAGTGGACTAAGGAATTTTCTCGATTATGGAGGTGGAAAAAGATTTCGTCGTAAAGGGTTACGTCGATGCAAGCTTAACACCTATCCGGATAGCTCTGAGTAGAGATACCGGATACGTATAATGGAGCAACAATTTAGAATAGCTCCAAGTAGAACAGTTATTTGGAATAGCTCCAAATAGACGTGGTAGCTGCATCTAGGAGGTGACATAGAGATTTGTAAAGCACACACGGATCTGAAAGGTTCAGACCCGTTGACTAAAACCTCTCTCACAAGCAACATGATCAAACCCAGAACTCATTGAGTGCTAATCACATAGTGATGTGAACTAGATTATTGACTCTAGTAAACTCTTTGGGAGTTAGTCACATGGGGATGTGACCTTGAGTGTTAATCACATATCGATGTGAACTAGATTATTGACTCTAGTGCAAGTGGGAGACTGTTGGAAATATGCCCTAGAGGCAATAATAAATTGATTATTATTATATTTCCTTGTTCATGATAATCGTTTATTATCCATGCTAGAATTGTATTGATAGGAAACTCAGATACATGTGTGGATACATAGACAACACCATGTCCCTAGTAAGCCTCTAGTTGACTAGCTCGTTGATCAATAGATGGTTACGGTTTCCTGACCATGGACATTGGATGTCATTGATAACGGGATCACATCATTAGGAGAATGATGTGATGGACAAGACCCAATCCTAAGCATAGCACAAGATCGTGTAGTTCGTATGCTAAAGCTTTTCTAATGTCAAGTATCATTTCCTTAGACCATGAGATTGAGCAACTCCCGGATACCGTAGGAGTGCTTTGGGTGTACCAAACGTCACAACGTAACTGGGTGGCTATAAAGGTACACTACAGGTATCTCCGAAAGTGTCTGTTGGGTTGGCACGAATCGAGACTGGGATTTGTCACTCCGTGTAAACGGAGAGGTATCTCTGGGCCCACTCGGTAGGACATCATCATAATGTGCACAATGTGATCAAGGAGTTGATCACGGGATGATGTGTTACGGAACGAGTAAAGAGACTTGCCGGTAACGAGATTGAACAAGGTATCGGGATACCGACGATCGAATCTCGGGCAAGTATCGTACCGCTAGACAAAGGGAATTGTATACGGGATTGATTAAGTCCTTGACATCGTGGTTCATCCGATGAGATCATCGTGGAACATGTGGGAGCCAACATGGGTATCCAGATCCCGCTGTTGGTTATTGACCGGAGAGTCATCTCGGTCATGTCTGCATGTCTCCCGAACCCGTAGGGTCTACACACTTAAGGTTCGGTGACGCTAGGGTTATAGAGATATTAGTATGCGGTAACCCGAAAGTTGTTCGGAGTCCCGGATAAGATCCCGGACGTCACGAGGAGTTCCGGAATGGTCCGGAGGTAAAGATATATATATATAGGAAGTGCTATTTCGGCCATCGGGACAAGTTTCGGGGTCACCGGTATTGTACCGGGACCACCGGAAGGGTCCCGGGGGTCCACCGGGTGGGGCCACCTGCCCCGGGGGGCCACATGGGATGTAGGGGGTGCGCCTTGGCCTACATGGGCCAAGGGCACCAGCCCCAAGAGGCCCATGCACCAAGAGAAGAGAAAAAGGGGAGAGTCCTAAAAGGGGAAGGCACCTCCGAGGTGCCTTGGGGAGGATGGACTCCTCCCCCCCTTGGCCGCACCCTTACTTGGAGGAAGGGGCAAGGGCTGCGCCTCCCCCCTCTCCCTTGGCCCTATATATAGTGGGGAAAAGGAGGAGCAACCATACCTAAGGCCTGGCGCCTCCCTCTCCCTCCCGTGACACATCTCCCTCCTCCTGCAGCGCTTGGCGAAGCCCTGTTGGAATCCCGCTACTTCCACCACCACGCCGTCGTGCTGCTGGATCTCCATCAACCTCTCCTCCCCCCTTGCTGGATCAAGAAGGAGGAGACGTCGCTGCTCCGTACGTGTGTTGAACACGGAGGTGCCGTCCGTTCGGCGCTAGGATCATTGGTGATTTGAATCACGACGAGTACGACTCCATCAACCCCGTTCTCTTGAACGCTTCCGCACGCGATCTACAAGGGTATGTAGATCCACTCCTCCCTCGTTGCTAGATGACTCCATAGATAGATCTTGGTGACACGTAGGAAAATTTTGAATTTCTGCTACATTCCCCAACACGGTGATGTTATGGAGTACGTGCCTAAGTACTCTACTACTACTATATTAGTTGGAGGCACATATTAACTTTTATATTTGTTTACGTGTATGCCCAGAGACCTTCCAACTAGACGTGTCTTTGTATCCAGGTCGCACTTTGTATCGTTCATACCACGAAGTACTACTACGTGTGGTCTCCGACCCAGAAGTGGAAGAAGTGGAGACGCTCTACCATGCTGTTTTTTATGCTGGGCTCTACCACGCTGTTCATGTCCCACTCCTTTCGCTCACGTGTGGGACATCCAGCACGTGCCGTGTTTGGCACCCTTCGTCGTAAGAGTTGAAACACTAGCATTCATCAGAAATAAAAAATAATTATAAATCGGCAGTGATACTATTTTTTTGCGAACCAATCAGCAGTGATACTATACCACGCGGTTTCCTTGCTCCTCGATATCGGAAAGAATACTTCCGTTGGCCAACATGTGTGACGTCGACCATTCTGGTCCACTTGCCATGCATGCAGAAATCCAAGGGAGTCACCCAGGTTTTCGCGCCGCAGTAACAATGACTAATGAGCTGTCAAATCACCGGCCCACTTCCCACTTTGAAGTTGCTTGGACGAAGGAACCATCATAACTTTGTTGAATTCCGCTTCTTGAAGAAAACTACTGTACCAGCAGTACTGCTAGCTACAGTAGTTACTCCAACAGAGGCCTCCTTTCGTTCATAGGATAGGAATATGAAAATCATAGGAAGTGAGATGACATGCATCTCAATTCCTATAGAGAAAGAGATGCCATTTGATGCTTAGGATAGGAATTATTCCATTTAGTCTAGGCTAATGTACCGGTAATTTGCTCTAAAAACTACAGTAGTAACTAGTAGTACTGGTACATGCTCGTACTCAGACACACACACACACACACAAACTACCAGTACTACTAATTCTCACATGTTGGCCAAACGCCGTCGTTCTCCTTCCCGGCTTTGTCGGCGACACCCCACCGTGCTTGGATCTCCGCCGACCTCTCCACAGCAGCGCGTGCGTCCTTTTCTTTCTTGCGGCGGCGGGCCTATCTTTTCTTGAGCGCTTTCTGACTTTTCCGCTCCCTCTTTGCGGCTTTGGCCGCCTCTTGCTCTACCGCCCATTCGGCCTTGGCATCTTCAAATTCCTCCAACATAGTTGTGAGGTCGCGAGCAGCGATGAACTCGGCACGGCGGGATGCCATCGCTTCCCTACCATTTTGTGTGCGGTCTTGGGCGGCGAGGAACTCGGCGCGGCGGGATGCCATCGCTGCCTTACCGGTTAGTGTGCGGCGCGGTGGCATGAACGACGCTTGGGGAGAGCTCTGGGGTGGAGTGGCCGGACAACCGTATAGTGCATTGCTTTGTCAAGAGCTCAAGGACAGAAGACGAAGCAAGTTTGGATTCCCCTTCAATCCTGGTCATTTATTACCGAGTAAAATGCAATGGCGGTCATCGAGCTTGTCTTGATAGCTCACTTTGATCATTGTATACAAGATATGGTGATTATACGGTCACTGGCTCAGCATATAGCTCCGTATTTGTCTGGTTGACCAGTCAAACAGTCCGCATGCGCCTCATCAGCTCGTGTTCTTTATCTATCTACGCAGGCCTACCTGTCAATGGAGAAACAAATACTGTAAAAACCAAAATTATGCTAGAGTCCGGACCGCTTCCGAAGCCCGCTCTCACCGCCCTGGCCCCTCAAGACGCCAGCTGCCCGCCGCATGCATGCATAGCAAGTAGTACTCCTTATGTGGAGGAGAGAGAGGCATTGACAAAGTCAAGGAGTGGGCTCTGCAAGAACCCGTCTCTACACGTGCTCCTAGGTATAAAAAAATAATTCTAAAAAAGGGATAAAAAACAATTGTGTCTTAAAAAAAAGAAAGGTAAAAACATTTGAGAGGAAATAGATAGAGAGAAAGTGAGAAAAAGCTGTAACCTGGGCATTACATGAGGAAGGAGGGAGTGGTGCACATGCCAAGTTCACTGGGCTGCCGTGTTTTACACTCCTCCGTCGCAACAGTGGAGACAATAGCTTTCATCAAAAATAAACAATGAATACTCATTGCTCGTCCTCTATATCGGAAAGAATACTTTCATATGCCGACATGTGGGACGTCGACCATCCTGGTCCACCTGCCATGCACAAGATTATCCTGGTCTACCCCGGTCGTATCGCAGGCCCAACCTTTCCCACTGTAAGTTGTTCGGACGAAGGAACCATCATGACTTCGTTGAATTCCGCTTCTTCCAGAAAACTTACTATACCCGCAATATTGCTACCACACGCGAAGACTGGACGACACTGTACCACGTCATATCACTGAAACCCACTAGGGCAAACTAGCCCGCCTAGGTGATCTATTTTGGAACAGAGGGAGTACGTCTCTGCACTGCTATGATTTTGTGTTGCACGTCATATCACTGAAACCCACTAGGCCAAACTAGCCCGCCTAGGTCATCGATCACTAAGCCTACAATTTTAGGAGCTAGGGCTATTGGTCGATCGACGAGGGATAAGTATAAGCGTACCACGAGTTCATCAGCCCCAACGTTTCTCTTTGGTGAGTGTTTTGCAAGTACTATAGCTCGCACAGTAGCTAGCCTACTAACACCAAGAATCATCAAACAAGCCCTGCTGATATGATAAACAGTTCAAACTTACATCTAATCATGCCATATATTACATCAAAAGCTGGTGAGGATACATCTGTTTCCATAACTCGGAGAGGGTTCACATGATTCATCGCATGATTCACTATCAAACAAAAGTAGCAAGATCCGCCCACACAAGACAGTGCACTAGCCCTAAGATGGTTTGATAACACGCATCGTTTTGGTAATTAAACACAGGGCAATGCAAACTACCCTGAAGGATTAGCCCGACCAACTATTTCTTGTCCTCGATCTCTCGGGCAATGACCACAACACGAACAACGACATGGGAATCGATTTTGGGGCGATGTCCGCAGGACTGACCACGACATAGGAATCGATCTCTAGGGCGATGTCCACAAGATGGACAGCAGCATCGGAATCGATCTCTGGGGCGATGCCAATAGGACGGGCCACGACATCGGAATCATCAAGGACGTCCACCGGCACCTGCACAACCCTAACATATTAGCAAGCACATTGGAAATAATCAAAAACCACAACTATGGTAATAAGCCATTATTTTTTACCTTGTGCAGCTCACCGGGGGATCTCATCCCTCCGGGGGCCATCTCCTCGTCCTTGATGGGGGCCGTCACCTTGCCAGGGGAATACTGCTTCTCAACGGCGACTATCTCCTCAAACTCGGTCTTGAGCCTCACATAGGTGGCAATCAGAGTTCCTGGGGTAGGCACGGTGGGGCCCTTGCCGTTCTTCCAACTTCCTTTGAGGAGTTCGCCTGCCAACGTCCTCAACTCTTTGGCCAATGCTTGTTTCTTGGAGTTCTTCGTCTCCATGGGTTGGCCCGCCAACATGGTCAACTCGTTGGTCGGTGCTCGCTTCCTGGAGATCGCTGTCTCCAGTGGGTTGTCCGCCGGCAACTCTTTGCCTAGTGCTCTAGGATCCATCAATGAACTAACAAACAAAAAGAAATCGAAAGGAAACCACAATCGCAATGAAAATGGGAAAAGAATAGGATGTGAGAATCGGTCGGTGCTTCGCAAAAAGAAGATTCTTGGAATGAAAATATAGCAGCATAACTGATTCGCCCACCTTTCCTTCATCGGTACAGAAGAAAAATGGCAGAAGTGAGTAGCCTGGAGTGAGGTTTTCTTCAAGAAAGGGAAGAAAGGGCTTGAACGAGCGTTCCAGTGAAATGATGGTTGCTTCGTCTAGTCCAACTTGGAGGCCACCTTACCACTGCTGGTAAAGGTGTGGGTTTTGTGATATGACGGGTCATGACAGCCACACCGGGGTTACAGGTGAGTCTTGACTGTAGCACCTGGCTGTGATTTGGTGGATGACACGCAGGCCCGGATGCTTTGAAATGTCCCGCATGTAGATAGAGCGGCTAGTCATATAGGAGTGCTCAATATTGTGCACCACGACCAAGGCGGGGAGGAAAACGAGAGAACTACGTAATTAATGCATGAATTTAATTAGGGTAGTTTTGTAAAGTACGAGATACATTCCTCCAATCGCAAAATGCCTTGGTTCATGAGATTTGAGATTTGAGCCCTATAAACCAGAAGGGAGGGAGTACTGCACACGGTGTAGTCTAGTCACTTGTTGAAATCTCTAGAAAGGCAAATACTCCTTTCCGGTTTACAGGGCTATACTACTCCCTCCGTCTAGGTGTGTAAGTCATCTTAGGCTAGCCATAGTGGGAGTAACTTAGCTAGTAACATAGCGCACTCCAAGATTTTTTTGCTTATGTGGCAAGTAATTAATGAGAGGTGGTAACATAATATGTTACTATAACATAGCGCTTTTCAAGATAAGATGAGTCTACAAGCTAATAAATGAAGCCATCTAAAATACTACTATTGTTACTTTGCATTATGAAGGTAGTAATTTAGGCTAGTGTCATATGCATGACACTAGCCTAAGTTACTCCCCACTATGACCAGCCTTACGAAAACCAAATAGTCCCAAAACACTTAGGCGCGGTGCATTAACTTCTACCTTGTTTCTTGTTTCTTGACATATCAACCAATAAGAGATGAGAGGTGTGCATGCTTTTAATGACTTGCAATGGCTAGTTCATTGCATGCAATGCTATTAATTAGCAAATAAACATTGGTGATCCCAGGAGGAAACGGTGCTAAGCGCGTGGACCTATGCAGAATGAGTATCAACCAATGGATAATGGAGTTTAAGGGTTAAACAATAGCAATTTTGTCTCATGCAAGAGCCTGGCTAGTACTCCAAGGAACCGCACCACGCGAGCGTTCGCAACTGCCACGTTCGGGTTGCGCTTGGCTCTTCGCCTCTTCAGAAGACGAACAATAATGATTACTCCTACTTCTACAGTATCGAATGCACTTCTGCATGTCCGTCCACCTCGTGCGGGAGGGGTAGCGAAAGCTTCAACTTACTGCTCCTGCCTTTGTGTCCATGACAGGTGGGCCCAACAGGTGGTTGGCCCTCCTGTCATGCAGCCAAAGGCAGGTGCAGTTAAGGCACCGGAGCTCAGTCCGCGAGGGAGAGGGCGTTGTAGTAGTGAAATTTTCGGTCTTGTACGAGTTGACGAAGATAGGGGTTGCTTGCTGGCTAGGGTTGCTCACTACGTATATATAGGCCGGAGCCTCCGCGCTTGCTTGCTAGGGTTTCTCTATTCACACACTCTCATCCTCTCCAGGTTTAAACAAGATAGGGGTAGTAACACTGTCTTTCTCCCTTCAAAAAACACTGGCTTTCTATCCTCACCGCTGGTTACAGATCCGGACGTATCCCCCTCCGTCGGTGAAGGGTAGGAGGGGTAGCGTTTAGGCCGTCGTCGACAGCGAGGGAGGAGACCCACTGCTGGCCGCACCATTATCTCTGGCCGAGCGCTGGCATGGGAGGTCCTCCGATCCCTTCGTTGTTGCCTGTGGGCGGATCCGGCCTCCCTCCGCCCACCTATCCACATCCCGACGACCTTCAGGTATATCTTCGTTCGAAACCGCCTTAGCTCTACTTCCCGAGCTTGCTACGTCGCTGCATGTGCATCATTTTCTACCTCTCAGCCCCTCTCGATCGGATGGTCCAACGTCACATATTTTTTCTTCTATTGTTAGAGGTAAAGCTACTTCATGGAGTCGAATCTTGTACTCCCTCCGTCCGAAAATACTTGTCATTGAAATGGATGTATCTAGATGTATTTTAGTTCTAGACACATCCATTTTGATGACAAGTAATTCCGGACGGAGGGAGTACTTGGTTCAAACAAGAAATAAAGTGGGGGTGGGGGAATTTAGTATGTACATCGGACTTGGTACAAACAGGAAGGAAAGGGGGTGAAAGTAGTACAGACTGGTCATCCAACCGGCCTCTTGGTCGAAAAGGGAAATATAAGGGTAACGCTGTACACAGTGGTATGACCAGGACTAGATTTGCTATCCACACATAGGAGTAGGTGGCTAGAGTCAACAAAATGGGACCAACCCAGATATGTTTCTTGGACGTTTGTTTCTCGGGGCAACAAACTATGAATCACCACTTTATGCCCCTGTTTACGTACATGGTGCTGGACTGCTGGTGCACCCACTGTTATAAGCCATGACAAGTTTAGCCAAATGTTTTTGCCTATAATTGTTTGAGACTCTGACTGTTTCATCTGTGCCTTTTTGTGCAAACAGGGATATCCAATTCTCCTGGTTGCTGTTGTGACCTTTTGGTGCACTGCACAAACTCTTCTTAAAAGAAGTGACTTTTGTGCTGTTTAACTGGAATGTCAGAATGGAACAGTTGGTTCATTTTGGTGGAACTGCACAAAGGGAGATCTGTGTTCCAATCCTCATCATCCATATTGGCGCCATAACCTTCCTTTAGGTAAGAATGATATTTAATGCATGTGTTCATCTCTATTTTCCGACTGCCATGAGAAAATAATGCTGTTTTTTACTAGTACACTTGTACTCCCTCACTGACAAAACCAATTCTGAATTAGAAGGCCAATCATGTACTTGGTTTCACCAACTGGTGAGGAGAAATAGAAATAGAGCATGAAGAGGAGGAAGAAGAAGAATAAATAGTGTCAAGGCGATCTTGCTGAAGCCAGAGGCCTCAGTCGAGGCCATACAAGGGCTCCGGCAACGACTACCTTACATGTGAGACGATCCTCCAGGGAGCCCTTCCACTTCTGCTGTCTCACTTAATTAATTAGGAGTACTTAAGTACCACTAATTTATTACTGCCTAATTTTCCTGTTGGAGTTAAACAAATCTTTAGTAGGACCCTATGCTGAATCATGTACGTGTGTATGTTTGTCTATGGAGGTGAATCATGTGGTGGAGCAGGGAGGGAATATTATTAGTGTCATGACATAATAGTGCTATTGTTTTGCATGTCAATTTATTGCCATTGGTTCAATGAGGCAATGTTTTGCGTATCGTCCATCATGAATTTGATGCTACTGGTTGAGTAATATGCTAATGTCTTCCTATCCTTTCTCACTAAGCTAATGAAGGTTTCACCTTGTTCCTACTTGTGCAAACAGGGATCATGTTGTGCCAATCATACATTAAATGGAACTACACAAGACAATACAATGAACTGTATCCCAGCCAGTGCTTTAACTCTGCTGGAAGTTCTTGATAATCTTTCGATATAATCTCAGCACTGGCAAACAAGAGTGATTTCAACCACACATTTGAAGTGCACAAAAATATATACTATTGTGTGATTCCAGTGAGTGCTTTATTATCTCTTATGGGACTACATGAATAAGCTTTTTTTTTCTCAGGTTGGTACGGGCCTAAGGCCTTCATCCATATTAGTTTGCTGTCATCTCTATTTGTATCGTGCTACTGTCATGTGAAACTCCTTTATCTTTGCACGTTAAAGTTTTGCAACCTATGATAAATGGCAATGCTTTGAGTGTTGAGTTGAGCTAATTGGCACTGATTAAATAAACTAATACCTCTCTTTAAGCAAGACTACTATGTTGCTAACTTTACCCATTAAGATAATGAGGGTGCTTCTATTTGTTAGTGTATGTTTCATAAACTAGTCCCACTATTACAGTAATCTCACTCTCTCAATGTATGTGCAACAGGGATGCTCGATTTTGGTGGAACTGCACAAAAACTTTGGGTGCTTCATTGCCTCGACGAGTTCTGTCCTTTCCTGTCAGTTGCTAAACTCCGCATGATTTCTTCCTTTGTTGTCAGTCGCTTGGCTTATCTCGGCTTCCAGTCAAAGGAAATAGTAATTGATATGCTACCTCACACAGGTTGGTACTGGTCTTTATCCTGATTATTGTGCCTGTCATATGTATTGGTAATTTGGTATTGTGCTACTGTTTGCCGATTTCATAAAGGAGTAATTTGGAGCCTGAACTCGCAGGCAAATCATTACATCGGGTGATTTTAGTAGAACTGCACAAAATGATCAGATGGACAGGTATTTATGTTGCTGCTATGTACTCCAAAGTTCACTCAGACAAGCATCGATGTTGACAAGAAGTGCCTATATTCATTCGAGTATCAACCGGCGTCAACCAATTGTCAAACTCCAAGTGTTAGGAGAGTGAACGCTAAAAATATTGCTTGGTGCATAGCCCAGAAAAACGCAGTCCAGTCTTTGGTCCCAACTTGTGCCTTTTGGTTATCGGCACATATGGTAGCGAACTATATGGCATTGAGTCTAAAGATTCCAGACAAGTTGGTTGACGCGTATATTCATCTGGCACTTAATCAGTCTGCACGCCAAGGATGCTGCATTTCAGTTGAACTGCACAAAAAAATTGGGTGGTTCATTTTCTCAACCACCTCCTTTCTCGTAGAATTTTGGCGAGATACAGGACCAAGATGACCCAGTAAACTGGTTGGATGAAAGTAGTGGCCAAGTTGCTCAAACCTCCCTGGGCACGAGGCCACTATTTGAGGATAAACCTACAAGCAAAGTTCAGATTGTCTGTGCTGCCTCTTATGTACTCGAAAGTTTACTCGTACAGGAACTAATTTTAGCAAGAAGTACCTCCGATTGAACACCATTTACCAGTCTGTACCCTAGGTAATTAAAGTTCGTCCATGGATCATATTGGCTGTGATCTCAATCATTTGGATGCATAAACATACTGAACATGTGTATATCTGAATCTTTTTGTAAATTATGTATGAATATTGTCGTGTGATCCATCAATCATTTGGATGCATAGATATGCTGAGCTTGTGTATATATGAATCTTTTGAGTTGTTGATTGTGAATGTTGGCTATGGATATGAACGTGTCCTGTGAACCTGAGTTTGATATGAATGTTTACCTTTTCTGTTGTATTTGTGTGTGAACTTGTTAGTATGCCTACTTTGGGGTATAAAACGCAGGTCTCTTATAAAAGTAATGCCGTGTCGAATTTATGTTTTCCCTTCCAACCACCGCGGCTGTGCTGCCGCGCACCCGAACTAGTGAAGTTTCCCACTCCTCTCCATCTGCGACTCCACTGCAGCTTAATAAATAGTAACATCTTCGGTTTTAGCCCGGTTTTCCGTAGATTAACCAGGCAATTCTCTTCTTCTTAATTAATCGACGAGGCAATTCTTTTGCCTCTGTTCCGAAAAAATAGTAACGTCTAACTGAGCCAGTTAGTTAGATGCGTACACTTGGTGTAGTAGGATCTTTATTTAGTTTGATGCATACACTTGTTCTTTTTTGGTAGCCCTTTTGTAATGATGACTGATGTTTGGTTTGGAAGAGAGAGCTGCATCTTCACTCTTCTGGCCTGCTTACTGCTTCTGTTGCACCCCCAGCCCTGGTTGCTGCTGCTGCAGCTGTTTTCAATGTACAATCAGTAGTATATTTCGTCTGTTGGTTGAATAAATGTGTTGTTAGAACGACAAACACAATGTTTTGGAAGTCGTTGCATGGTTCGATCCTTTAGTGCCCCGTACCGTACGTAGCGCATACTATTTATCGTACGGAACACATTTTTTTGAAACTCGGAACACATTTTCCACTTGTTGATAACATGCAGCCCACTGATGAAGGCCCAATAGAGAAGCCCATAATTAACTGGAAGGGAGGCTCTCACATGAATCCGGCCCAGGTACATGCTCATGGTCCCCTAAACATAAATAAGTAAATAAATAAATAAATAAAGCTAAATGCTCATGCATGAGTTCTTTGGGAAAATAGGTAGCCCAGTATTTCTTTTTGAAGAATACCCAAGCTAGGCCTATTTGTTTTCTCCGAATTACTGGGCTACAAATCTTTCAAGATGAGGAGGGATGCATTCCGGCCTGGCTTAAGAGTATGGTCAATGTCTGTTAAAAGTAATATCAAAAGGGGTTGAAAATTCCAAAAAAATTATAGCAAATGGGATATAAGTTTCTTTTTTTGTTTTTGTTCTTCACTGATATCTTATACGTATTTCATTGGATTTAACATGACATAGTACTAATTTATTTTTAAATTTGTTTTAGTATGGCTATTAATTTTTGGATTAAGAATATTTCGTTCCCCAGCAAAAATTTGCGAATTTTCAAAATTTCCCACATATTTAGTTAATTTTTTGACCCTGGTACTGACCAGAAAATGGCCAGCAATTCTAAAAATGGAAAACGGGCTGCAATAAATTCCATATGAATTAGAAAATGAGTAAAAATTATAAAAATAATAGCAAATGGGCTGTACACGTCACAAATTTCGAGGCTGACTTGTTTACGCAAGGCTTTGTCAGTGAACACACGATTCTAGCAGTAGTTAGTGTTGGATGTCCATCCAACGGCCGACGTGCTTCTTCAATCTCTGATCTTCCTACTCCAGCCGTCTAAACTAGCGCCGGCGGGACTGCCTGCTCCCTCCTCTTGTGACCCGCTGTGATGCCGCGCAGGCTTCCCCGGCCCACCCTACTCCCTCCACTGGCCTGGCTGCACGCAATCAACTGCCTCCTTATTACGCAAAAAAATGATTCCTCCCACAGACATCTGGGGCGCACCGGTTGGGAGGCTGACCTGTGGGCCTACTAAGTTGACGCGTACGCAGGGCTTGTCAACTTAGTCAACAAATGATTCTAGCAGCAGTAACCGTTGGATTTGAATCGAATGGTCCTGTTGCTTCTTCAATCACTGCTCTCCTTGCACCAGCTGCCCAAACCAGCGCCGGGGAGACCGCCTGCTCCTGCCTCCAGTGGCCGGCTGTGCTGTCGATGAGGCCTCATCGCCCCTACTACTCCCACCGCTAGCCAGGCCCTGCAGCGACGGCAGCCTCACACCGCAGCCGAACCAGTGAACCCTCGTACTCCTCTCCGCGTGGGCATCCACTGACGCGTCTTCCCCGGCTCCGCGTCGTCCCCTTCCTAGGCGTCGCCGTGGTCCACCGCCTTGGTGCTCTCAGCACGGCGTGGTCAACGTGGTCAACAACATTCTATCGGAAGAGTACTGTACGTGGAGAGGCTAACAGCTGGGTCCACGGCCACAACCCAGTTTTTTTGTGATTTGCCAAGTAAGTCGCTTTGTCAGGCCTGTTGGGCTGCAAATCTTTCAAGAAGAGGAGAGCTTTCATTCGGCTGGCCGAGAAAATGGCCCATCAGTAATGAGAAATGGGCTGTACATTTTTAAAACACATCAAACCGGAATTAGTTTCAAATATCTTTTCTTCATTTAGAGATTTGAAATTACATTTATTTTTATGCATGGAGAATTTGTTGGATTTTATATTGATATACATTTATTTTTAAAATCAGTTTGAATGTGAGTCGAAATTTCGGGATTAAAAACAGTTCGGACCGCACCGAAATATGCAAAATTTCGTATAATTTTTTAACCGTGGCCACAATATGGGCTGTAATGCTAACAAAAAGAATATGGGCTCCAAAAAAAACCTTAATAATTAGCAAATGGGCTGTAAATTATTAGAAATAATGGCAGATGGGCTGCATGTTGTTTTCCACAGATTTGAGGCTTTCCTAAAAAAAGGTTGACGCACAAGCAGTGACTGTTGGATGGCCATCCAACGGCCTTCGTGCTTCTTCAATCTCTGCTCTTCCTGTTCCAGCCGCTCAAACAGGCATCGGCGGGACTGCCTGCTCCCTCCTCCCCGCGGCCGGCTCTGCTGCCGCGCAGGCCTCACCGCCCCACTGTACTCCCATTGCTGGCCTAGCCATCCCTCTACTCACCCACACCTGCTGTTATTCTTTGGCGACGGCAGACGAACCAGTAAACCCTCGTACAGTCGTACTCCCCTCCACGTGGGAAACAACTGGCGAGTCTTCCCTCCTCCGCGTCGTTCCCTTCCTAGGCCTAGCCGTCGTCCACCGCCCTGGTGCTCTCGGTGCGGCCTGGTCAACGTGGTCAACGACCGACATGCATCTGAAGTGGACTGTATGTGGAGAGGCCGACAGCTGGGTCCACGACCGCATGCAAGGAAATGCCTCCTTATTACGCGCAAAATAATGATTCCTCCCCTGACATCAGGGACCCACCGAAAGGGCCTCTGTATTTCGTGAAAAAACGTTACCGCCGCTGACAACTCGGACCCACCAGCTATATCTTCGCATGCAAGGAAGTGCCTCCTTATTACGCTCAAAAAAATGAATACCCCCCTGCTAGCTGGGACCCACCTTGGTGGGAGGCTGACTTGTGGGCCTACTAAGTTGACGGGGACGGAGGGCTTTGTCAACTTAGTCAATATGCATGATTCTAGCTCCAGTGACCGTACGATGTCCATCCAACGGCCGTAGTGCTTCTTCAACCTCTGGTCTTCTTGCTCCATCTGCCCAAACCAGCGTCGGTCGTGCCTTGTGCTCCTGCCTCTCGTGGCCGGCTGCGATGCGGCAGAGGCCTCACCGCCCCTACTACTCCCACCGCTGGCCAGGCCATCCCTCTACTCACCCACACCCCCTGTTATTCTGCGGCGACGGCAGCCTCACACCGCAGCGAACTAGTGAACCCTCGTACTCCTCTACGCGTGGGCATCCACTGCCGCGTCTTCCCCGGCTCCGCGTTGTCCCCTTCCTAGGCCTCGCCGTCGTCCACCGCCCTGGTGCTCTTGGCGCGGCGTGGTCAACGTGGTCAAGGAATGGCTTCCATCGGACGTGGACTGTACGTGGAGAGGCTGACAGCTGGGTCCACGGCCGCAGCAAGGAAGTGCCTCCTTATTACGTGCAAAATAATTATTCCTCCACCTGACAGCAGGACCCACCGGACGGGCCACCGTATTTCGCGAAAACAACGTTTCCCCCTGACGGCTGGGACCCACCAGCTACATCTTCGCATGCAAGGAAGTGCGTCCGGGCAAAAAAACGATTCACCCCCTGACTGCTGGGACCGACTAGCTACATCTTCACAGGCAAGGAAGTGCCTGACAGTCGGGACCCACCTGGTCGAAGCGTACGTAGCGTTGTCATTCTGGTCGCGAACGTGTATGTACATACTGGTCGATGTAGAGGCGCGCGCGTGTCATAGTAGAGGCGCGCACGTGTCGTAGTAGAGGCGCGCACGTAGCATTTACACGTACGTACAGCGGCCAGGGTGCAAGAAAGAAAATACGGCCACGTATGTGTACATACGGGCGGGGTCTCGAACGCCTACTCACGCATACATACGGCGAGGGCTCGTGTACATGGCTGGGTCAGAACGAAGAAACAACGTCGTCGTCGTGTTCATGGGGAGGCAACGGAATGCGTGGTGTTCATGGGGAGGCAACAGAATGCGTCGTGTTCATCGGGAGGGCTTGGACGGAACAGGCGATGGAAACGAGGCCTGGCGTACCGCAGAACGGAGGAAACGGCCTTGTGTTCGACCGGCCACATTCGAAACGGGATCCTGTTCATCGGGAGGGGTCTGGCGTACCGCAAAACGGAGGAAACGGACCTCCTAGGGTCGAAACGGGGGTCCTGTTGATCAGGAGGGGTGTGGCGTACCGCAAAACAGAGAAAACGGCCTTGTGTTGGAGCGCTACGGTCGAAACGGGGGTCCTGTTCATCGGGAGGGGTGTGGCGTACCATAAAACGGGACTCCACGGGATACTGTTCATCTCCACCGTCGACCTCCTCCAGCCTCCACGGACTCCTGTTCATCCAACCTCCACGGGCTCCTGTTCATCCAGCCTCCACTGCGCACTACTCCATCGGCTACTGTTCAACCACCCCTCCACCTTCTACTGTTCATCCAGCCCTCCACACCACGGGGTCCTGTTCAACCACCCCTCCACGGGCACCCCTCCACCTTCTACTGTTCATCCAGCCCTCCACACCACGGGGTCCTGTTCAACCACCCCTCCACCTTCTACTATTCATCCAGCCCTCCACACCACGAGGTCCTGTTCATCCACCCCTCCACGGGCACCCCTCCACCGTCTACTGTTCATCCAGCCCTCCACCACACCATGGGGTCCTGTTCATCCAGAGGCAACGCCACCGCTCACTGTTCATCCCATCGATCGGCTTCAGTTAGTAGCAATAGCGAAGGAATTGCTCGATCGGGTTCAGTTAACAGCCATCGATCGATCGCTCGGGTTCAGTAACGCGCACCCTGCAGTGCAATCGCTCGGGTTCAATTAGAGCCAACGCCTCGCACACACGCGCGTACCTGTACGAGAGAAATGCGCATCGCTCGGCCCCCGACCTCCCACCATAAGCGGGAACTCCCCGAAATTTTCCTCCCCCTCGCTTCTACCACGGGTTTTTTCCGTCATGGACGTCCCAAAGAATGTCATGCAGCTGCGTCTCCGGCCCGCCCAGGGCGAAAAGCCCATTTTCTGTCATGATTTTTTGTCATAGAAGTAGGAGCCCACCACATCTATGATGATACCGGGTTTTGTCACAATTATCGTCATAGAAGTGTCATATGTATGACAGAATTTTTTTCGTTCGGCCCAAAATGTCACGGATGAATCTTTTTTGGTAGTGTGTATAGCGTGTAATCGTAATGATCATCATAGTTCTAGTTGTCCTAGGCTCCAGAGGTGTCGTTCGTGTAGCTTATTGGGTCATACTTCTTGCCGTGGGGGTTGGAATGGGCCAACTTATTGTTGGCGGCCCAAGAGCTTCAAACTACCTATGCCTGGTTTTGGGGAACGGAAAGATATCAGCTGCCTAGGTCGGCGGGATACACACGGTAGAAACCAGGGTCAGTTATGGAAAGTGAAACAGAAAATCTCGTGTAACACTGACGTGGCTATTCCTCATTGCTTGTCGCTCCGACTCCCCCCCGCAGCTGTCAACTCCACCGCCCTGGGGGCCCAATCAGACGCAGTCTTCCCAGTTTCATCCACCTCCTCTCCCTCCTCTGCTCCTGCCTCGCCTTCCCCTGTTCCAAGACCGGAGCCCTCGAAAAACCCTAGTGGTGCCGCCATGGCCAACTTTCCGGTCAGGCCTTTTGCCTTCACCCCCGTCGGTTCACACATTAAGCGCGGGCCAGATCATCGTCTGCAGAGGAGCACTATGGTTGTGGATGAGCTGCCGCGGAACCATGAAAGGTACGCTCTGATTGAGATCACCCCCTGTACCAGATCATCAGAAGAGGTACTGGTTAGATGAAGTTTGTCGGATCATGAGGGAGGATCTGGAATATTAGATTGAGGACGAGTTTGTCTATCCGATTGCAGTAGGCTGTGTTGCTTTTCTTGACGTTCAGAGTAGAGATGACGCCATTAGAGAGGGGCCGCATGCTTTAACTGAGGATTCCTACTTCACTTTAATCCCTCATGATGAACCTATGGATTACATGACTGAACACTATGTTCATAAGGCGGTTTCTCGCTTTGGCAAGCTACCGTCTTGGCCGAGACCGAACAAGAACAAAGCTAGGGTTCTTGTTAAATGCCACATCAAAGATATTGCAGAAGTCCCTCATAGTCTGCTTGTCACCAAAGTTGGTTTGCTGCCGGGGCTGGGCCGCTCCTGGTCCGTCCCTGTATGTGTTCTGAATGGTAGGGACATGGTACCTGGCCTGCAAGGAACTGAAGATACTCCGCCTCTTCTGAATGCATCTCCGCATCCGTACACTCTGCCATACTATACGATCATGCAGCAAGCTAGGATCAATGAGATGGAGGCCCATCAAGCAGCTAATGAGGCGGCGTGGAATGGCAATGAGCAAGTCCAGGATCAGGTGCAAGCCAATGGTTGGAGTTCATGGCCAGTGGTACCGTCGCCGTACACGGGTTTCAGTTTCAGAACTTACTTTGAGTATGATGGACCATCTCTGATGGATGGTGTGTCACAAGAGCACAACCTGGTGGACAACCTGTCTGATGTTTGGTCTGAATTTTCTTATGTGGAGGAGTTGGCTGACAATTTCATCAATGGTGTTCCCTCTGTGGCTCATGCCTTTGTCAGAGCTGGAGGCTCTGGTTCTGCTATGTTCTTTGTTTCTGACAGTGATCTGCTCTCGTGGATGGGTGGTATGCTAAAGAGGATCTATACCTGAGCTATATTACCTGCTGAGCTCCCCAGTACAACATGTTTCCCTCTCAATCCATTCACGATTATTCAGTCTCAACTTGATCGTGTCTGCATGGCTCTGCTCGCCCAAGTGCGGCCAGAAACTGATGTTTTTGGGCGCATCTTCGGTTCAGTTTTTCGTGTGGGTAATGTGACTGTTATGTCTACTTTGTTGGAAGATTCTACCTCTGAGTTGCCAGTCCTTGATGACCCAATGTCTGCCCCCACTGTGAGTTTGGAAGCGCCTGTCTGTGTGGATCATGTTGCAGGCCCAATCGGGCGTATGATGCTCAAGGAGCCAGCCCATGTGGACACTGTTCTCCTTCGTCGTAGTGCACGCTCAAACAAATACGACGGGTTCAGGGTGCCTCCACTTACTGACAAGAGAATGGCAACTTCCAAGGCCAAGCCTAGGAAAGATCCTTCTTTTCTTGGCCCCTCCACTGCTGGCACACCTAACGCTAGGAGGCATGACAAGGTATCTGACACCGTCCCACCTCCTACTTCTATCCATGCTATTCAGTCCATTGGGACTAATATGTGTGGTGTTCATCTAAGCTAGTTAAGCGTAGGGAAGTTGCTTGCTATCCAAGGTGGGCAGAAGAGCGATGCCGGTGATCCCGATGCAGCTTAAGGCGTGGAAAGTTCTCTGCTAGAATGTCCGAGGGATCAACTCCGACAAGAAGCAATTGGCGTTGCGCAATGCTATCAGTAGTAGTGGTTGTTCAGTTATTTGTTTGCAAGAAACTAAGCGTGCTACCTTTGATCCAGCTTTTGTTAAACTCTTCTGTCCCGAAAAATTTCATAAGTTTGAGTTCGTGCCCTCACATGGGCTTCTGGTGGTTTAATTGTGCTATGGGATAGATCTGTTTTCTCTGGCAGTGTGTTTTGCTCTGAATTTTTTGCGTTGGGCATTCAGTTTACTTCTTTGCAATCAGCCAAGTCTTGGAAACTTGTTAATGTTTATGGACCTTGCGTTGGGTCAGGCAGAACTACTTTCACATCATGGTTGTTTGATCTGGATATACCTGATGATGAGGACTGGTTAATCTGTGGGGATTTCAACTACATTAGAGCGCCAGATAATCGCAATAAGCCAGGAGGGGATGTTAATGATATGCTTACTTTTAATGATTTCATTCACTCTCAAGCGCTAGTTGAGTTACCTATTAAGGGTAGGCAATACACGTGGAGCAATATGCAGACAGATCCACTGCTCGAACAAATTGATTGGTTCTTCACCTCATCCAACTGGACTTCAAACTATCCAAACACCACAGTGGGTCACCTTCCCAAACCAGTGTCTGATCATACTCCTTGTATGATTTCAATTGAATCCTCGGTCCCTAAGAGTAAGGTTTTTAGGTTTGAAAACTTCTGGATATCTCATCCAGGTTTTTTTGAGTTGGTGCGATCCACCTGGGAGAAACATTGCTTTGCACCAAATTCGGCTCAACTTTTGTGTAAGAAATTTAAGAACTTAAGATACGCTCTTAAATGTTGGAGTAAACAGATCTCTCGGCTGAATCTGTGTATTGATAATTCCAACTGGGCCCTTCTGGAACTTGACAATATCAAAGACAAAAGATCCCTCACATTACCGGAAGCTAACTTCAGGGCGATTCTCAAAAACCATCTAGTTACTCTCCTTGGTTATAAACGAGAATATTGGGAAAAGAGGTACACAGTCCAATGGTTCTCTTGTGGAGGTGATAACACCAAATTCTTTCACTCTGCTGCTTCTCAGAGATATCGCAAGAATTCCATAGCTTCACTGAAACTTCAGGATGGCACGGTAGTAACTGATCATTTGGGTAAAGCAAAAGAATTGTTCGACACTTATAGGGAGAGATTGGGCAAGAAAGGAGAGTACAAAATGAAGTTTGATCTATCTAGAATCATTAAAAAGGTGGAGGGTCTTGAGGAGCTAACCACACCTTTCACACATGATGAGATTGACAGAGTTGTTAGAGAAATGCCATCGGATAGAGCGCCTGGCACGGATGGTTTCAATGGTTGTTTTCTGAAATCGTGCTGGCACATTATCAAAAACGATTTCTATAGATTATGCAATGATTTCTATGATGGTGTCATTGATCTCCAGAGTCTGAACTCGGGCTATATAAATCTCATCCCAAAAACCTAGTCGCTGGAGACTGCTAATGATTTTAGGCCCATCACATTGCTCAATTGCTTTCTGAAATTGATAACTAAATTGCTGGCTAACCGTTTGCAGAAACTAGTGCTCAAGATCATTCATCGGAATCAATACGGTTTCCTGAAAGGGAGATCGATCCAGGACTGTCTGGCCTGGGCGTTTGAGTACATCCACCAATGCCAAGCTTCGGGGAGAGCCTGTTGTATCCTGAAACTCGACTTCGTGAAGGCTTTTGATACCATCCAGCATGAACCGATGATTGAGATCATGCAACATATGGGCTTCAATGAGAAGTGGTTGGGGTGGATCAAATGTATCTTTTCCTCCGGAAGCTCCTCGGTGTTGCTTAATGGAACCCCAGGGAAACAGTTTGATTGTCTTTGTGGGGTCCGGCAGGGAGATCCTTTGTCGCCATTGATCTTTGTTCTCACAGCGGACCTATTACAGTCAGCGATCAATGATGCCAGTCGGGCTGGTTTGCTGCAGCTACCCCTCCCCACTTTCGACAGTAACTACCCTGTAATTCGGTATGCTAACGACACGATCGTTGTGTTCCCGGCTTGTATTTCACAAGCGCAAGTTCTGAAATCTACCCTGGTTCACTATGCGAAGTCGGTGGGCTTAAAAATCAACTTCCACAAGTCGACTCTGGTCCCCATCAATTCTGATCCGGTGCTGGCAGAGGAAATTGCTGAAATTTTTGGTTGCTCTATTGGCAACATGCCATTTACTTACTTGGGCCTGCCCATGGGCACCACGCGCCCGAGCGTGACTGACCTGATGCCACTGGTCTCCTCAGTTCAGAGGAAGGTGCCTGCTGCAGCCTCGCTTCTAGACTATGGCTCCAAGCTAGCGTTGCTCAACTCTGTGGTCACCTCTTTGTCTATATATGCCATGTGTTACATCAAGATAAACCCCAAGATAATTGAGCACCTTGATAAACTGCACAGATCATGTCTTTGGGTGAGGAAGTCAGACGATGGGGTTAAGGGCAGCTCGCTGGCAGCTTGGGATATGGTGTGCAAACCCAAAAATAAGGGAGGTCTGGGGATCATTGATCTTAAGACCCAAAACCAAGGGCTGTTGTTGAAACAACTTCACAAGTTCTATAACAAACATGATGTTCCATGGGTTAATTTGGTTTGGGATACATACTATGTGGGCAAAATACCGCATGCTTCTGACCCATATGGATCCTTTTGGTGGAGACATCTCATGAAAATGTCTGATATATACAGAGGGGTCACCAAATCGGAGGTGTTTGCTGGGGACACGATCCTGTTTTGGAAAGACAATTGGAATTCAGAGATTTTTCAAGATAGATACCCGAGAGCATTTTCCTTTGCTAAGGAACCAGACATATCTGTGAGGCATCTCCTGTCTTTTGAGAGATTAGGAGATGTGTTCCACTTGCCTCTATCTTTGGAGGCTAAGAATGAGGTGGTTGAACTACAATCAGAAACCCTGGAAACCTCAATGACTGATGACAAGGATGTGTGGTCTTGTGTTTGGGAAGATGGAGCTTTTTGATCTTCAAAATACTATGCCCACTATTTTAGTCAGATACAAGTTGATGAGATCTTTGGTTGGATATGGAAAACCAAATGCACAATGCAATGGAAGGTGGTCCTGTGGCTGCTGTTGGCTAACAGGTTGAACACTAGAAATATGCTCCGGAGAAGGCATTTCAGAATCCATAATGACGACTATACCTGCCTACTCTGCAACCACCCGCCTGAGGAAGACATTGTTCATATCTTCTTCGATTGCCCTTTCAGTCAGAGATGCTGGGCTGCATTGGGGATACATTGGTCAAATGACACTGACTGGATTAGAATGATGCATGAGGGCAAGAACAGGTGGGCAAGGCCGATGTTTTTAGATGTTTTTGCAGTGGCTGCATGGGGGATCTGGGAGGAGAGGAATGATAAGCACTTCAGAGGGATACATCCTTCTTTTGTTTCTTGGAGGAGCAGATCCAAGAAGGACTTTGCCATTCTGGTTCATCGATCAAAACAGGAGCAGGGCCCTTACATTCTTTCAATAGTCAAATTGCTTTGATTCTTCTGTTTTGTTAGGCTACTTAGCTAAACCCCCCTCACCCCCATGTAATTTGTATAGTGCTGGACACTCTAACCCCCTAACTTTTTATCATTAATATAAAGGCAGTGAGAGAAACTCACTGTCATCAGTTCTAAAAAACCAAATATTCAAACAATCCCATATGTGTGGAAAAGGCTATTTTTTCTATGTCCTCAGGAGACATTCTTATCTGATGGTAGCCACTTTTCATGTCAGTTTTAGAAAGTACTTTGGCCCCTTTCAGCTCATCCAGTAAATCCCCAATAACAGGTATAGGGTATTTGTTTTTGACTATGATAGCATTCAGCTTCCTATAATCCGTGCAAAGTCTCCATGTCCCATCCTTCTTCTTCACGAAAAGTGCAGGGGAAAAGTATGGACTATTGCTGGGCCTAATGATCATTTGCATGATTAATTCTAGAATGATTTTCTCCAAAGCGTCCTTTTGATGATGAGGCATTCTGTAGGCCCTTTGGTTGAATTTTTTTTGCATCTGGAGTGAGGGGTATTTTATGATCACAAGGCCTACTCGGAGGAGGTTGAGAGGGCTCACTGAACACAGTGATATACTTGTCCAGAATTGTCTGAAGAAACTCGGGGGCATTGGGTATTACCTTTTCCTGCTCATATGGTTTCGATATATATAGGAATAAACCACATACAACCTGTTCCATCAGCTTTTCTGCTGGGTCTGTAACTTCCTTGAGTTTGGTGTGAGGAACAGTCTCATCAATGAAGGTGATCATATCCCCTCTTGGATGTTTAACTTTCATTTCCATCTGGATGAAATCAAGTTGCACTAGACTGTACTTTCTGAGCCAATCCACTCCTAAAATTACATCATAACCTTTGAGCTGCAGAACTCTGAATGTGTCTTGAAATTCCTCTTGTTGGATGGTATAAGGGCAATTAAAGGTTGTAAACTCCGTCCATAGTACTTCTCCAATGGCACTTGCACTTTAACTCTTGGGTTTGATGTAGTAGGAGCTAGCAATTGAGGTGCCATTTCAGGGGAGATGAATGTGGAAGTACTGCCACTATCTATCAGGGTAGTGGCCATAACAGTACCAAACTGGAGATAAACCACAAAAGGTGCTTTTGGCGGCTCCAATACCCATGGCAGCATGCATGGACACCTGCAGTACAGTCTCATCGGGGGAAGGGGTGTTGTCCATCTCAGGATCTTCATAATCATGCACAAAGATGATCTCACTGTCATCTAGATGTTGAGCTTGTAAAGCATTAATCTAGGCCTTTTGACTCACCTTGCAGACCTGCCTATGCCCAGGCACCCAAGGTTCTCTGCATTTATAGCAAACTTGATTCAGTTTGGCTTGTTCTATTATTGCATTCCTATTTGTAGGAGGGGGAGCTACAGTAGGGACAATAGGTTGTTCGGTTGATCAAAAATTACTTGTGTTCTCACTTGAGGAGTGTACAGTTTTTGCTGTTGTGCCAAGCTGGCCTTTTCCATTCTCCTGGCATACCATATGGCACTTTGCATATCCTTAGGCTTGAGGCACTCAAGGTGTCTCTGGATGTATGGTGACAGGCCAGATATAAAATTGTTGAGATAATAATCTTCAGGGATTGCTGGGTTGTCCCTTCTCATTAAGTTCATGCCTTGTTCAAATTGCTCTATGTAGTCAGAGACCGTAGAGGACTGAACCAAAGTATGGAAATTCCTTACATTCTCACACACAGAAGTGGTAGAGAGTCTCCCCGGCAAGTACCCACAAAATCTGTGCCAAGGAACATTATTTGCAACATAACCTGTCCCTCTCCACCATTGTATAGCAGCTCCTTTCACATAAGATATAGCTAGCTCAGTCCTATGCTCTAGTGGTGTCCTGGCAGAAGCAAAGTATTGGTCCAAGTTCTGAATCCAAGCATCAACATTATGCCCTTCAAACTTCGATATGTTGAGTCTTGCATGTTTGACAGTTAAGACTGGTCTTCTATGTTCTACTGGTGTACTTGGCCTTTGTCTCCTGACTTGCCCATCCACTAGCTCTTCTTCTCCTACATCTATTAGGGTGTTCTGATTAGGTGGGAGGTGGGGAGCTACCTGTTGCAAGGTGTCAACTTTGTTAGCTCCGAAAGTGGGGTGCCTGTAGGGTGCTTTGGGTGTGCCATCCAAGTTCAACTCCTTGCCTGTGTGGTCTCTGAGTGTTGCTGAACCCCCTGTCTGATGTGAATTTTTCTCATGAAGAGAAGTGGGTGTTGGTGGTGGCAATTCCTTCGGTCTGCCTGGAGCACTGGTCGACAATTGAAGTTGGTTGTTCTTAGGCTGCACACTGCCTTGTGCAGACTGTCCATCCATGTCATCTGTTGGGTCAGGTTCCATCAGAAGATGGCGGAAATTTGTTTGAATCTTATCGAAATTGGACTGCATCATTGCAAAGTTCTTGTTGACCATGGTCTGAAATTCTTGAAATTCCATGCGGTCTTCCTCCCTGTTTCGCTGCAAGGTTTTGATGTCGAGCTCTAGGGACTCCAGCTGCAGGTCCGTTGTATCCACAGACTCCGCGACCTTGGTCATGGTGGTCGCCGAGTTCTTGATGCCATCGAGAGAAGAGAAGGGCTGGGTTGGGTGGGTTAACCCGAGCGCTCTGCTTCCTAGTCTACCGCCGCCGACGCCCGCCTAAGTGATGCACGGTTTGCGTATAGTGGCTGGGATTTTACCATCGGGAAAGGTTCCTCGGCAACCAGGCTGGACACGAACTGCACCAGATCGAAGCCACTCCGGCCGCCTCCCTACTTCACCGCCACCGGGACTCGAGGTCGTCAGGGGATTTTACGAGAGATCCCAACCCTAACGCTCTCCAAATCCGACCGCCTCCGAGGATCGCTGGCTCTGTATACCAATTGTCAGGAACTAGCCTAAGCAAGTGCACATCCCTAGCTTTGCCTTGGCCTTGGACTAGCTTGGTTGTTGCATCATGTTTAAATTCAAATTAAATTTGAATTGACGAATTTTCAAAGCCTCAAAATCCTTTTAAAAATGATCAAGATAAAACTGCTTCAAATAAGTCCAAAAAAATGTTCCTGTTATCCTCTAGAAATATTGGCAAGAGGTAAAATCCAAAGCAATATTTTTGGTGTCTCAGACGCATTTATTTTGGGCCTTTGAGTTAAATCAATAGCTATTTGAATTGGATTTATATATACTATTAAATAAATATAGGTCCAATAATTCTGGAATATTTTGTGGAGCTTTGGTTTAATTCTTTTAGCTTCCAAAAATATTTTCAGAAGTAACCAAATTGAATTGGTTCCAAAACCAAATTCAAAACAAACCTGCAAAATAGAAAACAGAACAGAATTAGAAAAGAACATGAAAGGACAGAAACCTTACCTGTCCAGCCCAGCCGGCCCAGCATTGTAGCTGGCCCAGCCCAGCCGCTGCACCGTCTTCATCCTCCTGCCAGTAGGTAGGAGGGCGTGTGTTTCACGCGCGCACGCGCTGCGGCCACCTCCTCTCTCCCTGCCTGCCTGGACCTCCCTCGCGTCGCCATGCACCTCCCTGGTCTCTCTCTTACACTCCCCGTGCTCCTCCCCCTCCTCTGACTCGCTCTCTCACGCACACCCGAACGCGGCCACCGCCACCAACGACGATCACCGTGGCCACCGTCCACCCTACCCCTATCCGTACCGTCCAACGGCTCCGCCGTGACGCCCTCTTCATCATCGCCAAGCCATGTGATGCCGGGAGCCCCGTGCCGTCGTCCTAGCCTTCATCTTCTTACGTAGGATCCGATGACAACCGCCAACGATTCGACGCCGTCCGGCCTCCCTCGAGCTCGCCGACCACCTCTACGAGCCCGTTGTGAGCTCCTCCGTCTTTCCCCTCACCCCGTGCTCTAATTTGCGCGCTACCCACCGCCCGGCGAGTCCCGAGCGTTGTTGTCCGCCATGGCCGATGAGATCCTCGCTCCTGAGCACCTCCGCTCGGTCCAGTGGCACCAGCGTGCTCCTGGAGCTCCCAGGAGTCCGCCCCGCTGCTTAGCTCGCTCGTCAGCCAAGCGTAGCGCCTCGCCCGCGCTAATCCAAACTCCGGCTGCCGCAACACTCGACGCCGTGCTCAACTCCGGCCACCCCCGCCTCCGTTGTTTGCTCCATCGGATGCGCGTCACCCCACTGAGCACGTAGGTGCAAGCTGCTCTTAAAATTGGGCCCTGTAGCGAAAGTCCGACGCCCCCCCCCCCGCAGGGGATTTGGTCGCCAGCGTTTACACCCCGGTGGTGATAATGTGGCACCGTCATTAGGGCATAATCACGTTTAGTTTAATCACATCAACCGCTGACATCTGGGACCCGCCAACTAAATAACATCGGGTTATTTTCTGATTAGATTTAGTTAAACCAGGTGATACGTCTCCGTCGTATCTACTTTTCGAAACACTTTTGCCCTTGTTTTGGACTCTAACTTGCATGATTTGAATGGAGCTAACCCAGACTGACGCTGTTTTCAGTAGAATTGCCATGGTGTTATTTATGTGCAGAAACAAAAGTTCTCGGAATGACCAAAAACTTCATGGAACATATTTTTGGAAATAATAAAAAATCCTTGCAAAAGATGAAGACCAGGGGGCCCACACCCTAGCCACGAGGGTGGGGGCGCGCCCCCTAGCTCGTGGGCCCCCTGGAGCTCCTCCGACCTCAAGTCCAACTCTATATATTTGCTTTCAGGGAGAAAAAAATAGAGAAGAAGGATTCATCGCATTTTATGATACGGAGCCTCCGCCAAGCCCAAAAACCTCTCGGGAGGGCTGATCTAGAGTCCGTTCGGGGCTCCGGAGAGGGGAATCCGTCGCCATCATCATCATCAACCTTCCTCCATCACCAATTTCATGATGCTCACCGCCGTGCGTGAGTAATCCCATCGTAGGCTTGCTGGACGGTGATGGGTTGGATGAGATTTACCATGTAATCGAGTTAGTTTTGTTAGGGTTTGATCCCTAGTATCCACTATGTTTTGAGATTGATGTTGCTATGACTTTGCTATGCTTAATGCTTGTCACTAGGGCCCGAGTGCCATGATTTCAGATCTGAACCTATTATGTTTTCATCAGTATATGAGAGTTCGTGATCCTATCTTGCAAGTCTATAGTCACCTACTATGTGTTATGATCTGGCAACCCCGAAGTGACAATAATCGGGACCACTCCCGGTGATGACCATAGTTTGAGGAGTTCATGTATTCACTATGTGTTAATGCTTTGGCCCGGTACTCTATTAAAAGGATGCCTTAATATCCCTTAGTTTCCGCTAGGACCCCGCTGCCACGGGAGGGTAGGACAAAAGATGACATGCAAGTTCTTTTCCATAAGCACGTATGACTATATTCGGAATACATGCCTACATTACATTGATGAATTGGAGCTAGTTCTGTGTCACCCTAGGTTATGACTGTTACATGATGAACCGCATCCGGCATAATTCTCTATCACCGATCCATTGCCTACGAGCTTTCCATATATTGTTATTTGCTTATTTACTTTTCCGTTGCTATTACTATCATCACTACAAAATACCAAAAACATTACTTTTGTTATCATTATCTTTTGCTACCGTTACCACTACTATCATATTACTTTGCTACTAAATACTTTGCTACAGATATTAAGTTTCCAGGTGTGGTTGAATTGACAACTCAGCTGCTAATACTTGAGAATATTCTTTGGCTCCCCTTGTGTCGAATCAATAAATTTGGGTTGAATACTCTACCCTCGAAAACTATTGCAATCCCCTATACTTGTGGGTTATCAAGACTATTTTCTGGCGCCGTTGCCGGGGAGCATAGCTCTATTCTTTGAGTCACTTGGGATTTACTGCTTATCATTATGAAGAACTTGAGAGATCCAAAAACCAAGATATTTCCCTCAACTACGAGGGGAGGTAAGGAACTGCCATCTAGCTCTGCACTTGATTCACCTTCTGTTTTGAGTAAGCCCGCGACACCTAAACCTGCTTCTGCTATTCATTCTGATATGTCGCATGTTATTGATGATGCCACTTCTGCTATGCATGATACTTATGATGAAACTACTTCTATGCTTGATACTACTATGCCACTTGGTGAATTTTTGATGAACAACTTGCTAGGGTTAGAGAGAATGAAATTATTGAAACTGATAATATTGATGAAAGTGATGATGAAGACTCTCCCTGTCACATCCCTAGTTCTGGTATGACCTAGACTAGCTAGTCATTTGTGCATCATGTTTAAATTCCATTTAAATTTGAAATAGGGATTTGTGAAACCCTCATAACTCATTTATGGAAATGACCCAGATAAAAAGTGCTCCAAAAAGGACCAAGAAAATGTTCATGTTGCTCTCTAAAAGTATTGGTCAGAGGTAAAATTCAAACCAATAATTTTAGGAGCCCATAAATATTTATTTTGGCCTTTTGGAATTAATACAATAATTATTTGCCTTGGATATATATGTGTGTGATATATTTTATATATGTCAAAAAATTCTGATTGTTGCTGAGGGCTTTGGAATAACCCCTTAGGTCCCTACAAAAATTGTCAGAAGAAAATAAAATGATTTAGTATTTTACTAAATCAGAACAAATGCCAGAAAAATAGAAAAGAAAACAAAAAAGGGAAAACGCTTACCTGGGCCTTACCTGAGGCATGGCAGTGGCGGCCCAGCTGGCCGGCCCAACCAGCTGGCCCTGCCAGTCGTCTTCTCCACCGCGCCAGGAGGACGCCGAGCGCGTGGCCGACGCACGCCGGCGCACGCCCGGCCACCTCCTGCTTGCCGCCTCCCTCTAGACGCCCCTGGAGACGCCACACAGTCTCCGCGACCCCCCTCTCACTCTCCCCCGTGCTTCTCCTCTCCTCTTTCACCCTCTCTCGCCTGCACCCGAGCGCAGCCGACGCCACCGCTCGCCGTTGCCGCGGCCACTGCCTCCCCCTCGTCCCTCCGTCGTGTCCACACGCTCCGCCGCTGTGGGCTACACCTCCTCGACGAGACGCACGGCGCCGAAAGCCCCTGGACGCCGCAAGCACCGCCGTTCCCCTCGTCGGCCACCTAAGATCCTCGCCGTCGATTCGCTGCCCACCGGCCGTCCCCGCGCCTGCCGAGCCCTCCGTTAGCTTCGCTGTGAGCGCCTCTGCCGTTTCCCTCTCTCCTCGTGCTCTATTGCGCCGTGTACCCGCTTTTTCCACCCTGGCCGAAGCCATCGCCGCCGCAACCCCTCGCCGTCGTGGACACAGCCCCTGCAGCTCGCAGCCGAGCTCGCTGTTGCACTCAGTGCACTCTGGCGAGTCGAGCGGACCCGCTCGCAGCTCCTGCTGTGCCCCAAAACACCCCGCACTCACCAGGCCGAACTCCGGCCACCGCACTCGTCATCGCCGGCGCCACTCCGGCCGCTCCCCGGCCGCGCCACTACCACGGCTGGACGCGGACGAGCGTCCGTATCCCGTAGCTGCACTCCGCGCGCCAAATGGCCCCCTATAGGCCAAACCCGCAGTGCACCGCCGCGTTCGCGCTCGCCGGCGGCTAAACGCCGGCGACCTCTGACTTTTGACCGGCGTGGGTTGACCCCACAACCCAGTTTGACCTCCCCCCTCTCTCTCCCGCCCGACTAACTACTATAGTTAGCACTAATTAACTAACTAGGTTAGCTACTACAGTCACTGACTTGTGGGCCCTGCCCAGTTAGTTAGGACTAACTAACTTAGTTAGTTGACTGGGTCACCTAGTCAGCCCCGTTGACTCACTTACGTCATGCTGACTAAGTTAGTTAGGACTAACTAACTTAGTTAGTTGACTGGGTCACCTAGTCAGCCCCGTTGACTCACTTACGTCATGCTGACGTAGTGCTGGCGCAGTTATTCTTTTTCTGGAATTATTTTAACTCAGGAAATTCTAGAATATTGCCTAAACTTCAAAAAATCATAATAATTCAACCGTAGCTCAGAATGAAATAAATTATATATGAAAAATTATCAGAAAAATGCAAGGAATCCATTTATACCAGTTACATGCATGAAAAACCAACTTATACATGCTGTATAAGTGAAAACATAATATGGGCATTTTAAATGCTTCATTTTGAATTGCATTTGAATCTTGGATTCAAATGGGCTTCAACCAACTTGGTAGCATCTTGCATTAGCCCAAACACTAGCATTTGCACATGCCATTGTCACGCATCATATTGTTGCATTTGTTTGTGTATTGATTGTCGGCACCGTTTCTTCTCGATAGGTTCCGCTCTGGAAGGTGTTCCCGAGTACCTGTCAGTGGAGCCATACCCCCTTCGTCCTTCTATCAGGCAAGCAAACCCCCTTGAGCATTTCGATAAATCCCACTCTCTCGCTCCTGCTCCTTATACTGCATTAGGACAACAACTATTCAAACTGCTACTTTCTGCTGCGGTAGTTGAACCCATTCCTCTGCATGACCTGTCATTGCCACAGTAAATAGTTGAAACCCACTAGCATGAGTAGGAGTTGCTTGAGCCTTGATGTGCCTACTCATCCATGATTGTTTACTTTATGCCAGCTATGCTTAGAGTTGTGTTAGGTCTGATTCATCGGGAATGGATCGGAGTGGTGAACATGTCCTACCGATAAAGGCTAAGTGTGTGAACACATTTTGGTAAAGGTAGCGATGAGAGGCCATGTAGGAGTACATGGTGGGTTGTCTCATTAGAACCATCCCTAAGCACTGAGTTCTGTGTATGTTATCCAAGTCTAGTTACTACCACACGTTGGGGTCCGGTTATCCGGCCCCTCTCGGCTTATTAATCCACTTGATCTCTGTTCAGGAGTTGCAACTAGTTTCTGGCGTTTGTAGGTAGTGCTACTTGTCTACCAGGTGGTGTCCGATGGGACGGGCTTGGGACAGACTAGGCACCGTGGCACGGTGTACCAAGTGGCACCTGGATGGTGGGCTTGGGAACCCTGTTCACGTCGTTTGGGGCCGTGAGCGACACCCCGGCCGGATCTCCTTGCGGATGGAACCCGAATAGGCGATAAACCTGGATGAGAGACTTGTGTGGTTAGTCAGGTCGTGGCCGACACCCTCGCCCGGCTTCCGCTTGAAGGTTGCCGAGGTACATGACGTGTACAGGGCTATAAGTGGCGAGAGCGTGTGTGAAGAAGTACACCCCTGCAGGGTCAACATTATCTATTCGAATAGCCGTTTTCCTCAGATATGGAAACTTGGAGGACTTATGTAGTACATAGACAACTTGAAGTGGATACTCTAAAATCCGCAAGATAAGCGTGAGTGCTATGGATGGCCTTCTCGTAGGGAGACGGGAACGGATCCATAGTGGAGTATTGATATGGTGAATATATGGACTCGTGTGCATCTTCTCACCTCAAAGAAGTTTCTGATGCTCGTAGTATTGGTTAGCCACTGAGTCAAAGCTGGCTTGCTGCTGTTAACTCCACCACCTCCCTTGTTGATAATGTTGCATATGTATATAGTTCTGATGTAAGACTTGCTGAGTACCTTTGTACTCACGTTTGCTTATTTATGTTTTGCAGTTGGTTACACTAGTGACTTCGACGAGTAGCTTGTATCCCAGCTACGATCTTGTACCCTCGGGAGGGTCGTGCTTAGTCAGGCTTCTTAGTCTTTTCCTTTTGTAATTGTCTGTACTCAGACATGTAATGCTTCCGTTGCTTGTATGCTCTGAATGATGGGTCGTGAGACCCCTGTTTGTATTGAATGCTATGTGGCTCTTCTGGGCCTTTATCTATATGAGTTTGAGTTATGTTGTGATGCCATGTTGTACAACACATACTTGCATGTTATGCGTACGTGTAACATGTATTGCTATGTGTGGGATCCGACAACCTAGTTGTTTATCCCTAGTAGCCTCTCTTATGGGGAAATGTAGTCTTGTGCTTCCATGAGCCATAGTAGTCCGCTACAGCCTGGTTCACCAGAGTCCTGCTAGCCCAGCACTACTGCTCCGGAACACTTGACTGGCCGGCATGTGATTCACTTCATTCCTGTGTCTGTCCCTTCGGGGAAATGTCACGCGGTGACATCCCGAGTCCTCCCTAGCCTGCTACAGCCCGGATTCATACGCTGTTGACCGACATGCTCGAGGATGATTCATGTATGCCTGTCCCCATAAGTTAGTGCCACTTTGGGTTCACGACTAGTCATGTCGGCCCGGGTTCTCTGTCATATGGATGCTAGCGACACTATCATATACGTGAGCCAAAAGGCGCAAACGGTCCCGGGCCAGGTAAGGTGGCACCCGTGGGAATACCGTGCGTGAGGCCGCAAAGTGATATGAAGTGTTACATGCTAGATCGGTGTGACTTAGGATCAGGGTCCCGCCAGCGTTGGTATCAGAGCCTGACTGACTGTAGGATTACCATGCCAAACTGATCGAAGTTGAGTCTAGAAATGCTTTAGTTATATAAGGGAATTGATTGTGGAAGGGAACGTAAGGCTCTTTTACTCCTTTACCTCATGTCATTCTTTCTGAGCCAACCTCTTTTTTTCTATGAGGGTTAAGGCCTAGGCTTCTCCTCTATCTCTCAGGATGACGTGTTACTAAACCGTAAAGTCTTAGGATTGTTGGGTTGTGTCTCCGTACAGTTCTACTACTTCCGTGTGTCCTCGGTTTGACCCAGACCCTTGATATTATGATGCTGATTGATTATGTTATTCCTTTGATGAATGTCTCAAAATCCTTTTGAGCATTTACAGCCGTTATGCTGCCGAAATTGTCCTAGGATTTCAAGAGTTTCCAATGCTTTTGCATTACATTCCGCATCCTTATGTCGATGCTAATTCCATCCTTGTTTCCTTGGTTTCTGTGCCAGGATGTCGTCTCCTAACCGAGGTTCAGTTGCTCATAGCAAGAACCACGGAGATGGTAGGGATGAGGATCCTCCTGACCAGCCTTTGATGGCAGAGTTCTTGTTAGCATCCGAGAGGAACAAGCGTGAGACTAACCGCTTGCTGGCACAGATTGAGCAGAACACCGCACATCAGCGTAAGAAGTTGGTTTCCATCACCGACTTCATTGGTCTGAAACCACCCACCTTCCATCATTCCATTGAGCCACTCGATGCAGATGACTAGCTCCGAAGCATCACTCACAAGTTGCATTCTATGAATGTAGCTGAAGGTGACAAGGTCACCTATGCTACCTATCACCTGGAAGGTCCTGATAGTATTTGGTGGCAGAGCTATGAGGCTATGCTACCAGCTGGTCAGATTCCTACCTGGAAGGATTTCACTGAGGCTTTTCGGGAGCACCACATTCCTCAGGCTCTCATTGACCGCAAGAGGGAAGAGTTCTATAGTTTTACACAGGGTAAGCTGCTTGTTGATGCTTACAGTAGAGAGTTTGGAAACCTCGCCCGCTATGCTACAGAAGAAGTGTCCACGGACGCTAAGAAGCAGGCTAGGTTCCGGAAGGGTCTCAACCCTAAGTTGCGTCGTGATCTCCACCTGCATCATTGTGATACTTTCCAGGCTCTTGTGAACAAGGCCATTAATGCAGAGACAACTCAACTCACTTACGAGGAGTCTCGTAAGCACAACCGTGATCTGGGTTCTTCCTCCCGCTCTGGCTCTCAGAAGCGACGGATTTGGATTCCGAACTCGGCTCTTCCACCTGGATATGCACTGAGGCCATCCGATGTGGTGCCTCACCCAACTCAGCAACATGCTCCACCCAGGCCTATTAGTGTACCACTTGCCAATGTAGGTCCACGTCCTACCTCAGGAACTTGCTTCACCTACGGAGAACCAGGACACTATGCACGTGACTGCCCTCAGTCCAGTTATACTCCACCCCAGTCTGTGAGGTCTGTTGGCCGTGAAAAGCCATTAGGCAAGATGATCAGTACCAAGCCAGCCTCCATTGAATGAGCATGTGTGCACCACGTCTCAGCTACAGAAGCTCAAGATGATCCCGACGTCGTATTGGGAACACTTCTTGTCAATTGTCACCCAGCTTCAGTTCTGTTCGATACTAGAGCATCTCACTCCTTCATATCCGAAGGTTATGCTCGGTTGCACAACATGTCATTTTGTGATATGCCAACTCCACTAATAATCCAGACTCCTGGTTCCAAATGGCAAACCTCTAAGGTAAGCCATGGTAATGAAATCCTTGTTGACAGACTGGTATTCCTCACTTCTTTGATATCTCTCAAGTCCTCAGATATTAACATCATCTTGGGTATGGACTGGATGCCAGCTCATCATGCCAAGATCGATTGTTACACCAGATCTGTTCAACTTACACATCCATCTGGCAAAATAGTCACCGTCTCCACTAGAGTTGCAAGGCATCAACTCTATTCCCTTAATGCCAGCCCTCTTCCAGACCTTGAAGATATTCCGGTAGTCCGTGACTTTCCGGATGTCTTTCCAGAAGAACTGCCAGGTGTTCCACCTGACCGAGATGTAGAGTTTGTCATAGAACTTATCCCAGGAACTGTTCCAATCTCTAGGAGACCATACAAGATGGCACATTTGGAGTTAGCCGAGCTTAAGAAACAACTTGATGAGTCCTTGCAAAAGGGTTTCATCCGTCCCAGTTCTTCTCCTTGGGCTTGTCCTGTCCTCTTCATTAAGAAGAAGGATGGTACGGATCGGATGGTTGTAGATTATCGTCCCGTTAATTTGGTCACGATAAAGAACAAGTATCCGCTCCCCAGGATCAACGACCTGTATGATTAGCTCGCTGGATCCTCAGTCTTTTCCAAGATGGATTTGAGGTTAGGCTACCACCAAATCAAGATCGGGAATGGGGATATTCCCAAAACGGCCATTGTCACTCGTTATGGTCAATACGAGTACACCATGATGTCTTTCGGCCTAACCAATGCTCCAACTACTTTGTCCCGCTTGATGAACTTGATCTTTATGGAGTACTTAGATAAGTTCGTCGTGGTTTACCTCGATGATATTCTTATTTACTCGAAGAACGAGGAAGAGCATGCCGAACATCTTAGACTTGTGTTAGAAAAACTCAGAGAGCACCGCCTTTATGCCAAGTTCTCCAAGTGTGAATTTTGGTTGCCAGAAGTGACCTATCTAGGCCACGTGATCTCTGGTAAGGGCATTGCTGTCAATCCCATGAGAGTTAAAGCCGTTCTCGATTGGACTCCACCCGAAACGGTCAAACAAGTTAGGAGTTTCCTTGGTCTAGCCAGTTATTGTCGCTGCTTCGTTGAAAACTTCTCCAAAGTGGCCAAACCCCTCACGGAGCTTCTCAAGAAAGATAAAAGGTTTGAGTGGACCCCACAGTATGAGCACAGTTTTCAGGAACTGAAAAGACGCCTGACTTCTGCGCCCATACTCGTGCCACCGGATTTCACTAAAGACTTTGTTATCTATTGCGACACTTCGCGTCAAGGACTAGGTTGCATTCTTATGTAGCATCGTCTTGTGATTGCCTATGCATCTCGACAGTTGCATCCACATGAGGAAAATTATCCTACACATGATCTAGAGCTTGCAGCCATAGTCTATGCACTTAAGACTTGGTGACATTACCTTCTTGGTAACCATTGCGAAATCTACACTGACCATCAGAGTCTCAAGTATATCTTCACCCAACCGGATCTGAATCTCAGACAGAGACGTTGGTTGGAGTTGATCTCGGATTACGACTTAGGAATTACCTACACCCCAGGCAAAGCCAATGTCATGGCTGATGCTTTAAGTCGTAAATCCTATTGCAACAACCTCATGTTGCAACAATGTCAACCACCCCTCCATGAGGAATGCTGTAAGCTTAACCTTCACATAGCTCCTCATGGTCCCCTTTCTACCTTGGTGGCGAAACCTACCCTTACAGATCAGATCATAGAGGCTCAGAAGCATGATACGGGAATCTCCCGGATCAAGAAAAATATTTCCAAGGGAGTTGCCAACTGTTTCTCTATGGATGAACAGGGTGTTGTTTACTTTGGAAACTGTTTGGTGGTTCCCAAATGTCAACAGATGCAGCAACTAATCCTTAAGGAGGCCCATGAATCCCCTCTCACGATTCATCCCGGTAGTACAAAGATGTATCAGGACCTACGCCAGAGGTTCTGGTGGACTAGGATGAAGAGAGAAATCGCTCAGTATATTGCCAACTGTGACGTTTGTCGTCACGTTAAGGCAGAGCATCAGAGACCTGCTCGCACCCTTCAACCTTTAGCTATTCCCGAGTGGAAATGGGACAAAGTTGATATGGACTTCATCACCGGCTTTCCCAGGACCAAGAAAGGAAATAATGCTATCTTCGTAGTCATTGATCGTCTCTCCAAAGTGGCTCACTTCCTACCTGTTCGAGAGAGTATCACTGCTAGTCATCTCGCTGACTTATATATCTCCCGAATAGTGTCACTCCATGATGTTCCATTAGAGATCAATTCAGACCGTGGCAGTCTTTTCAACTCTCATTTCTGGGAGAGTTTCCAGAATGCCATGGGAACTCATCTTTCTTTTAGTACCGCTTTCCACCCTCAGTCAAGTGGTCAGGTGGAAAGGGTCAACCAAATTCTCGAAGACATGCTTAGAGCTTGCGTTATCTCATTCGGTATGGATTGGGAGAAATGTCTTCCTTTCGCCGAGTTTGCTTATAACAATAGCTATCAATCCAGTCTTAAGAAAGCACCCTTCGAGATTCTGTATGGACGAAGATGTCGAACACCTTTGAACTGGTCAGAAACCGGTGAAAGACAATTCTTTGGACCTGATATGATCCAGGAGGCAGAAGAGCAAGTTCACATCATTCATGAGAATTTGAAACAGCCCAATCTCGTCAAAAGAGCCAGTATGACCGCCATCATAAGGAAGTGGCTTATGAAGTTGGCAACAAGGCTTACCTTCGGGTTACTCCCTTGAAGGGTACCCATCAATTCGGTATCAAGGGCAAGTTGGCTCCTCGTTACATTGGTCCTTTTTGCATTCTTGCTAAACGAGGAGAGGTTGCCTACCAGTTGGAACTACCCCCACATCTTTCTCGAGTTCATGATGTCTTCCACGTCTCTCAACTCAGGCGTTGCTTCTCGGATCCCATCCGCGGAGTGGACCATGAAACGCTTGATCTCCAAGATAACCTCACTTATCGAGAGTACCCCGTTCACATTCTGGATCAAGCAGAGCGTGTCACTCGACGCCATAACATCAAGTTTCTCAAGGTTCAGTGGTCTCATCATTCCAAGAGAAAAGCTACTTGGGATCGAGAAGATCGTCTTCGACTTGAGTACCCCGCTTTCTTTCCGCCAACTCTTGAATCTCGGGACGAGATTCTTCCAAGTGGGGGCGAGTTGTCACATCCCTAGTTCTGGTATGACCTAGACTAGCTAGTCATTTGTGCATCATGTTTAAAATCCATTTAAATTTGAAATGGGGATTTGTGAAACCCTCAGAACTCATTTCTGGAAATGACCCAGATAAAAAGTGCTCCAAAAGGGACCAAGAAAATGTTCATGTTGCTCTATGAAAATATTGGTCAGAGGTAAAAATCAAACCAATAATTTTAGGAGCCCATAAATATTTATTTTGGCCTTTTGGAATTAATACAACAATTATTTGCCTTGGATATATATATATATGTGATATATTTTATATATGTCCAAAAATTCTGATTGTTGCTGAGGGGCTTTGGAATAACCCCTTAGGTCCCTGCAAAAATTGTGAGAAGAAAATAAAATGATTTAGTATTTTACTAAATCAGAACAAATGCCAGAAAAATAGAAAAGAAAACAAAAAAAGGGAAAAGGCTTACCTGGGCCTTACATGAGGCCTGGCACTGGCGGCCTAGCTGGCCGGCCCAGCCAGCTGGCCCTGCGAGTCGTCTTCTCCACCGTGCCAGGAGGACGCCAAGCGCGTGGCCGACGCACGCCGGCGCACGCCCAGCCACCTCCTGCTTGCCGCCTCCCTCTAGAAGCCCCTGGAGACGCCACGCAGTCTCCCCGACCCCCCTCTCACTCTCCTCCGTGCTTCTCCTCTCCTCTGTCACCCTCTCTTGCCCGCACCCAAGCGCAGCCGATGCCACCGCTCGCCGTTGCCGTGGCCACTGCCTCCCCCTCGTCCCTCCGCCGTGTCCACGCGCTCCGCCGCTGTGGGCTACACCTCCTCGACGAGACGCACGGCGCCGGAAGCCCCTGGACGCCGCAAGCACCGCCGTTCCCCTCGTCGGCCACCGAAGATCCTCGCCGTCGATTCGCTGCCCACCGGCCGTCCCCGCGCCTGCCGAGCCCTCCGTTAGCTTCACTATGAGCTCCTCTGCCGTTTCCCTCTCTCATCGTGCTCTGTTGCGCCGTGTACCCACTTTTTCCACCCCGGCCGAAGCCATCACCACCGCAGCCCCTCGCCGTCATGGCCACAGCCCCCGCAGCTCGCAGCCGAGCTCTTCGTTGCACTCAGTGCACTCTGGCGAGTCGAGCGGACCCGCTCGCAGCTCCTCCTGTACCCCAAAACACCCCGCGCTCACCTGGCGAAACTTCGGCCGCCGCACTCGTCATTGCCGACGCCACTCCGGCCGCTCGCCGGCCGCGCCACCACCACGGCTGGATGCGGACGAGCGTCCGCATCCCGTAGCTGCACTCCGCGCGCCAAATGGCTCCCTGTAGGCCAAACCCGCAGCGCACCGCCGCGTTTGCGCTCGCCGGCGGCTGAACGCCGGCGACCGCTGACTTTTGACCGGCGTGGGTTGACCCCACGGCCCAGTTTGACCTCCCCCCTCTCTCTCACTGACTTGCGGGCCCCGCCCGACTAACTACTATAGTTAGCACTAATTAACTAACTAAGTTAGCTACTACAGTCACTGACTAGTGGGCCCTGCCCAGTTAGTTAGGACTAACTAACTTAGTTAGTTGACTGGGTCACCTAGTCAGCCCCGTTGACTCACTTACGTCATGCTGACGTAGTGCTGGCACAGTTATTCTTTTTTTGGAATTATTTTAACTCAGGAAATTCTAGAATATTGCCTAAACTTCAAAAAATCATAATAATTCAACCGTAGCTCAGAATGAAATAAATTATATATGAAAAATTATCAGAAAAATGCAAGGAATCCATTTATGCCAGTTACATGCATGAAAAACCAACTTATACATGCTGTATAAGTGAAAACATAATATGGGCATTTTAAATGCTTCATTTTGAATTGCATTTGAATCTTGGATTCAAATGGGCTTCAACCAACTTGGTAGCATCTTGCATTAGCCCAAACACTAGCATTTGCACATGCCATTGTCATGCATCATATTGTTGCATTTGTTTGTATATTGATTGCCGGCACCGTTTCTTCTCGATAGGTTCCGCTCTGGAAGGTGTTCCCGAGTACCTGTCAGAGGAGCCGTACCCCCTTCGTCGTTCTATCAGGCAAGCAAACCCCCTTGAGCATTTCGATAAATCCCACTCTCTCGCTCTTGCTCCTTATACTGCATTAGGACAACAACGATTCAAACTGCTACTTTCTGCTGCGGTGGTTGAACCCATTCCTCTGCATGACCTGTCATTGCCACAGTAAATAGTTGAAACCCACTAGCATGAGTAGGATTTGCTTGAGCCTTGATGTGCCTACTCATCCATGATTGTTTACTTTATGCCAGCTATGCTTAGAGTTGTGTCAGGTCTGATTCATCGGGAATGAATCGGAGTGGTGAACATGTCCTACCGATAAAGGCTAAGTGTGTGAACACGTTTTGGTAAAGGTAGCGATGAGAGGCCATGTAGGAGTACATGGTGGTTTGTCTCATTGGAACTATCCCTAAGCACCGAGTTCTATGTATGTTATCCAAGTCCAGTTACTACCACATGTTGGGTTCCGGTTATCCGGCCCCTCTCGTCTTATTAATCCACTTGATCTCTGTTCAGGAGTTGCAACTAGTTTCTGGCGTTTGTAGGTAGGGCTACTTGTCTACCAGGTGGTGTCCGACGGGACGGGCTTGGGACAGACTAGGTACCGTGGCACGGTGTACCAAGTGGCACCCGGATGGTGGGCTTGGGAACCCTGTTCACATCGTTTGGGGCCATGAGCGACACCCCGGTCGGATCTCCTTGCGGATGGAACCCGAATAGGCGATAAACCTAGATGAGAGACTTGTGTGGTTAGTCAGGTCGTGGCCGACACCCTCGCCCGGCTTCCGCTTGAAGGTTGCCGAGGTACATGACGTGTACAGGGCTATAAGTGGAGAGAGCGTGTGTGAAGAAGTACACCCATGCAGGGTCAACATTATCTATTTGAATAGCCGTTTTCCTCGGATATGGAAACTTGGAGGACTTATGTAGTACATAGCCAACTTGAAGTGGATACTCTAAAATCCGCAAGATAAGCGTGAGTGCTATGGATGGCCTTCTCGTAGGGAGACGGGAACGGATCCATAGTGGAGTATTGATATGGTGAATATGTGGACTCGTGTGCATCTTCTCACCTCAAAGAAGTTTCTGATACTCGTAGTATTGGTTAGCCACTGAGTCAAAGCTGGCTTGCTGCTGTTAACTCCACCACCCCCCTTGTTGATAATGTTGCATATGTAGATAGTTCTGATGTAAGACTTGCTGAGTACCTTTGTACTCACGTTTGCTTATTTATGTTTTGCAGTTGGTTACACTAGTGACTTCGACGAGTAGCTTGTTTCCCAGCTACGATCTTGTACCCTCGGGAGGGTCGTGTTTAGTCAGGCTTCTTAGTTTTTTCCTTTTGTAGTTGTCTGTACTCAGACATGTAATGCTTCTGTTGCTTGTATGCTCTGAATGATGGGTCGTGAGACCCCTGTTTGTATTGAATGCTATGTGGCTCTTCTGGGCCTTTATCTATATGAGTTTGAGTTATGTTGTGATGCCATGTTGTACATCACATACTTGCATGTTATGCATACTGTAACATGTATTGCTATGTGTGGGATCCGACAACATAGTTGTTTATCCCTGGTAGCCTCTCTTATGGGGAAATGTAGTCTTGTGCTTCCATGAGCCATAGTAGTCCGCTACAGCCCAGTTCACCGGAGTCCTGCTAGCCCAGCACTGAAGGAAATATGCCCTAGAAGCAATAATAAAGTTATTATTTATTTCCTTATATCATGATAAAAGTTTATTATTCATGCTAGAATTGTATTAACCGGAAACATAATACATGTGTGAATACATAGACAAACAGAGTGTCACTAGTATGCCTCTACTTGACTAGCTCGTTAATCAAAGATGGTTATGTTTCCTAACCATGGACAAAGAGTTGTCATTTTTTGATAAAAGGGATCACATCATTAGTTGAATGATCTGATTGACATGACCCATTCCCATTAGCTTAGCACCCGATCGTTTAGTATGTTGCTATTGCTTCTTCATGGACTTATACATGTTCTATGACTATGAGATTATGTAACTCCCGTTTGCCGGAGGACACTTTGTGTGCTACCAAAGTCACAACGTAACTGGGTGATTATAAAGGTGCTCTACAGGTGTCTCAAAGGTACATTGTGGGTTGGCGTATTTCGAGATAGGATTTGTCACTCCCGATCGTCGGAGAGGTATCTCTGGGCCCTCTCGGTAATGCACATCACTTAAGCCTTGCAAGCAATGCAACTAATGAGTTAGTTGCGAGATGATGTATTACAGAACGAGTAAAGAGACTTGCCGGTAACGAGATTGAACTAGGTATTGGATACCGACGATCGAATCTCGGGCAAGTAACATACCGATGACAAAGGGAACAACGTATGTTGTTATGCGGTCTGACCGATAAAGATCTTCGTAGAATACGTAGGAGCCAATATGGGCATCCAGTTCCCGCTATTGGTTATTTACCGGAGACATGTCTCGGTCATGTCTACATTGTTCTCGAACCCGTAGGGTCCGCACGCTTAAGGTTTCGATGACAGTTATATTATGAGTTTATACGTTTTGATGTACCGAAGGTTGTTCGGAGTCCCAGATGTAATCACAGACATAAGGAGGAGTCTCGAAATGGTCGAGACATAAAGATTGATATATTGGATGGCTATATTCGGACACCGGAAGTGTTCCGGATGATTTCGGAGAAAATCGTAGAGCCGGAGTGTTACCGGAACCCCCCCGGGAGAAGTAATGGGCCATATGGGCCTTAGTGGTGAGAAATAGGGGCAGCCAAAGGTGGGCCACGTGCCTCCTCCCCCCTGGTCCGAATTGGACTAGGAGAGGGGGGGCGGCGCCCCCTTTCCTTCTCCCTCCCCACTTCTTTCCCCCTCCTAGTAGGAGTCCTACTCCTACTAGGAGGAGGACTCCTCCTTGGCGCGCCATAGGGGCCGGCCGGCCTCCTCCTCTCTTGAACCTTTATATACGGAGGCAGGGGCACCCCGGAGACACAAGTTGATCCACGTGATCATATTCTTAGCCGTGTGCGGCGCCCCCTGCCACCATAGTCCTCGATAATATTGTAGCGGTGCTTAGGCGAAGCCCTGCGACAGTAGTACATCAAGATCGTCACCACGCCAGCCATCGTGCTGACGGAACTCTTCCCCAACACTTTGCTGGATCGGAGTCCGGGGATCGTCATCGAGCTGAACGTGTGCTAAAACTCGGAGGTGCCGTAGTTTCGGTGCTTGATCGGTCGGGCCGTGAAGACGTACGACTACATCAACCGCGTTGTCATAACGCTTCCGCTGTCGATCTACAAGGGTACGTAGATCACACTCTCCCCTCTCGTTGCTATGCATCACCATGATCTTGCGTGTGCGTAGGAATTTTTTTGAAATTACTACGTTCCCCAACAAGCACTACTGCTCCGGAACACTTGACTGGCCGGCATGTGATTCACTTCGTTCATGTGTCTGTCCCTTCAGGGAAATGTCATGCGGTGACATCCGGAGTCCTGCCTAGCCTGCTACAGCCTGGATTCATACGCTGTTGACCGACATGCTCGAGGTTGATTCATGTATGCCTGTCCCTGTAAGTTAGTGCCACTTTGGGTTCACGACTAGTCATGTCGGCCCGGGTTCTCTGTGATATGGATGCTAGCGACACTATCATATATGTGAGCCAAAAGGCGCAAACGGTCCCGGGCCAGGTAAGGTGGCACCTGTGGGAATACCTTGCGTGAGGCCGCAAAGTGATATGAAGTGTTACATGCTAGATCGGTGTGACTTAGGATCGGGGTCCCGACACTCCCCCTAATAAATATGAATTGCCTATTGTTCCTGAGGGTTATGTTCTGGATGAAGAATCTGCTAGAGCTATTTTAGCTTGCAATGATAGATATGATCTAAAGAGGTTATTAGCTAAATGGAAGCAGCAATCCCTAAATGCTAGAATGAAACCTGACCCTGCTTTTGCTACTTCACCTATCTATGTTACTGATAAGGATTATGAATTCTCTGTTGATCCTAATATAATTACTTTGGTTGAATCTGATCCTTTTTATGGCTATGAATCTGAAACTGTTGTGGCACATCTTACTAAATTAAATAATATAGCCACCCTATTCACTAAAGATGAGAGAACTCGCTACTTTATATCCTTAAAATATTCCCATTATCATTCAAGGGTGATGCTAAGATATGGTTTAATTCTCTTGATCCTGATTGTGTGCGTAGTCCCCAGGATATGATCTATTACTTCTCTGCTAAATATTTCCCTGCTCATAAGAAACAAGCTGCTTTAAGGGATATATATATATATAATTTTGTGCAAATTGAAGAAGATATTATCCCACAAGCTTGGGGGAGGCTTCTCCAATTACTTAATGCTTTGCCCGATCATCCTCTTAAGAAAACTGAAATACTTGATATCTTTTATAATGGACTAACTGATGCTTCCAGAGATTACCTGGATAGTTGTGCTGGTTCTGTTTTCAGGGAAAGAACACCGGATGAAGCTGAAATTCTATTGAATAATATGTTGACAAATGAAAATAATTGGACACTTCCTGAGCCTATTCCTAAACCAACTCCGAAGAAGAGAGGTGTTCTATTTCTCAGTCCTGAAGATATGCAAGAGGCAAAGAAATCCATGAAGGAAAAGGGTATTAAAGCTGAAGATATTAAGAATTTACCTCCTACTGAAGAAATACATGGTCTTAATTTACCACATGTTGAAGAAATATATGGTTTTAATCCATCACCTATTGAAGAAATACATGGTCTTGTACTACAGGAATCAGCTACTTTGCCGTCTGGCAAGGCAGACGGCAAAGGCATGGAAGGCGGACGGCAAAGGCCTTTGCCGTCTGACGTGGACGGCAAAAGGCGCCGGCAAAGAAAGGATCGGCAAAGACCTTCTTTGTCGTCTGCTTCCTGGCGCGGACTGCAAAGGAGCCTTTGCCATCAGCGGCGGACGGCAAAGAAAGCCGATGGCAATAAATTCATTGTTAGTCCGTTAGGTGGATAATGACAGTCTTTGTCGTTCGTGGCTGACGGCAAAGAGCATCAGACCTTTGCCGTCTGCCACTGTAGGCAAATTGACCAAATGGTCAGCTGCCAGGAAACACAGGTGGTTGCCACGTGGCTTCTTTCCCGTCCGCGGCGGACGACAAAGAGCCCGTTGCCGTCGGTGGCAGACGACAAAGAGCCTCCATTGCCTCTTTTTTTCCTGTTTTTTCATATACCCAACCATTTTCACAACAAATAGATGATACATATGTATTTTTCACATGGCAAGTTCATAGCAAACATATGAGGTATCCAACACATATAATTTCATCATACATGCATAGTTCCATCAACCATACATAGCAAGTTCCACATACATCCATCTAACCATACATATTACAATAGTGTCATCCTACCATACATGCATAGTTCATCGATACAAAAGAAACATAGTTCATCCAAACAAGCACTCCATCTATGCAAGCTTCCGTGAAGCGAATGAATTCTGCAAAATGGGAAATAAGAAAGTTAGAAGAAGAAGATTAGAAGAAGAAGAAGAATATATGACATTTATGAGCTAATTTAGGTGAAATTGATCGTTTGTGAGCTAACACAGGTGAAATGGATCATTTATGAGCTAACCTAGGTGAAATGGATCGCTTATGAGCTAACTTAGGTAAAATGCATCATTTTAGAGCTAACCTAGGTAAGATGGATCATTTAGGAGCTAACCTAGGTAAGATGGGTCATTTTAGAGCTAACTTGGGTAAAATGGATCATTTATGAGCCATGTAAGGTAAAATGGGTCATTTTAGAGCTAACTTGGGTAAAATGGATCATTTATAAGCTAACTAAGGTTAAATGGATCATTTTAGAACTAACTTAGGTAAAATGGATCATTTATGAGCTAACTAAGCTAATTATGACATTTTTGACATAAGTAAGCTAAGTACATGTCATTATTGAGCAAACCTAGTTAACTAAGCATATTAGAGCTAACTTTGGTCATTTTGGAGGAAACAAAGCTAAGTATAGATCGTTTTAGAGCTAACTTAGGTAAAATGGATGGTTTTGGAGGTCAGTAAGCTTATTAAGTCATTTTGGAGGAAATAAAGCTAAGTCTAGGTCTTTATGCATTTGTTAAGCAAAACACTAGAGAAACTTATCGTGATCATGGAGGTGTGGGAGCGGGCTGGCTCGCGCCGGTACGTGGAGAAGGATCGTGCGATGCTTGTCTGGAGTTACGCTGCACCAAAGATCATTTCCAATGTCTCGTTAGCATGATGACACTCAAATGTTCAGACTAGCAAGTAGTGTCCATTCAAATTAAACACACCGTCGTCCTAGGAGCAATCACTGGCATCGGTGGAGCGGTCTGACCGGACTTCTCACACACAGACTGCACATTTGGTTTTGACGACTCAGTCATACTAGTTAGTAATGAGACAAACACTACATGAATGTTTTGGCTAATCAACAAAAGAAACTTACCACAAGGAGCTCGTACATTGCCCTTGCCTGCATGTCATTCCATTTCCTCTCCTCCTCCAACATCTTTGTTGTCCTCTCCTCCAACTCCCGCTGCCTCTCCGCCGCCTCCGATAGAAGTTTCTCCGTTCTATCTCTCTCACTCTGTATAGCAGCCTGCAACACCACTCCTCGTTAGCATTTGTATTCATTGATGGAAGCGCACGCAATGTAATGGGGAAAGATAGCTAAGTACGTATAACTAACCTTGAAGGCGAGTTGGACTGGCCGTTCACGAGGCCTTATCTCAGGAGCGGATCTCGTCTAGCGCGCCTTGATCTCCGGGAGAGTGCTAGGACAACGGATAAGTCCATCTCCAATGGCTATCGAGCCATGGGACCTCCCGCCACCAGCTATCATCACCAGCTCTGGATCAATGGGACCCTGGCTCGAGTTAAAGTCCTCCCCTTTCCTCGCCTTCCCTTGATATCTATATTTCACAAGCTTGTCGTGGGAGGAGATGTTGGTGAAGTTGTTTGCATCATCGTGGTCAGACAGAGAGAATGCCTTGACTTTCTTGTAAGAGGCAGTATGGGCCATGGCATAGAGGTCGTACACCTCTGGCACCTTATCTGCCTTATTGTAGCGTGCCTGAAAGAGAGAAACAACGTAAATTAGTAATTAAAGGGCTCAAGCTAGCATGTTGAATGAATTGCATGAATCATGAAGCAAACCACACACCCAGTTCCGCCCGAACTGATATAAGTTGGAGCTGCCTTGATGGTGTGGCACACCTTCCATTTGGGCACGTTTGTCCTTGGTCGCGTTGTGGACGGCTAGCCATTCTTTTGAGCACCACTCATTGACCAACACCTCCCAACAATCCATCCGATCCGCACACCATCTCGGAGGCGCCTAAGTTAGCAAATAGAAACTTGAGCGCTACGGCTATGAATTACTAAATGAAGGAAGTAAGTACAAGGCCTTAAGAATTACCTTCATGTATTGCTCCTTACTCAGGAACTTCTCGCGGCACGCCGGCTTGGGCTTCTTGATACCACGCAAGGCATAGTAGTCTCGAACAGCCTGCACCCGAGCCTCGTGCCGTAAGTTCTGTAGTAGGCGCTTGCAGACGTTCTCGATAACATTTGCCGCCTCCTCCTCGTATCCCTCCTCACACCTGTAGAATGTCTGCAATCAAATGAGACAATATTGATTAGTACAATTAATAACTAGCTAGTTGAAGATTTTTAATTGTGTAAAGGAGAAATTACCCAGAACTTTCTGATCACCACGTCTGCCCTCGTGTCGCACAAGACACCATCGATAATCTCACCTGGTGGGGCCGGGGCAGCCAAGTAGTGCTCCCAGCTCAATCCAAGCTCTGGAAGCCGACCCTCACCAGGCAACGTGACAAACCCCGGGAAGTTTTGCCGGCAAAGCACTCCAAGGACGGAGTTGGGCCGGCGGACCTTCTCATGGTGGTCCCAACCCCTGCAGCATAACAAGGCCAACACATTAGATATTTGAAGAAACGTGAATGCAGAAGGTACAAAAATATTAAATGCACTTACCTCTCCCCATCAGGGAAAATCAACCACCTCTGCTCGCGGGTCACCGGCACGGACGGGAGCCGTGTACAACCACGCTGGTAGACGGTGCCCCCCTCCTCCTCAATATCAGTCGACTCCCCGCCATCATCAGCATGGCCACTCGGCCCCTCAGGCTAATCCGGCCAGGTACCCCATCCAGATGTGTGCTCGTCCGGGGTCTCGTGGGCCCAACTATCATGGGCCGAAGGCCCGTGGACCCAAGGCTCGTGGACCGGAGTCCGTGTAGCTTCCTCCTCGGACGAGTCCACTCTAGCAGTCACGTGCTCGGGTGAAACAGCTGGGGGTGGCGGCAAGGAAGGCACCCTAGCAGTCACGTGCTCGGGTGAAACGGCTGGGGGTGGCGGCGAGGAAGGCACCCTAGCAGTCATCCTACCTCCTCTCCCGTGACCACGTGCTCCAACTCCTCTCTTCTTCCCTCCCTTTCCTCGTCCCCTACAGGGCACCGCGGTTGACGAAGAAGGGCCCGATGGTGTCGCCATACTGTCCAACAACGCTCCGCGGATTTGTGCGGGTGGAATGGAAGACCTCCCACCACGCGCCGACGAAGAAGGGGCCCCGGAGCGCTCCGGACCAGTGCCCACCATCTTTCAACACCTGCCATGACAAAGAGTAAACGAAATTAATACAACATAAAAAATACCGACATGAATAATAATATATGATGTTTTTCATAACAAAATCAATATATATATATGATGTTTAAATCTACCCGATCAACACAATTATATATGATGTTTCGGGGTGCTGTTTCAGGGTCGGAGTGTCGGGGTCGGGGTGTGGTGTCAGGGTGTTGGGGGTCGGGGTTGGGGTGTCGGGGTGGCGTGTCGGGGTCGGGGTGCTGTTTCGGGGTCTGGGTGTCGGGGTCGGGGTGTGATCTCAGGGGTCGGGGGTCGGGATGTCGGGGCTCGGGGTCAGGGTGTCGTGCTGAAGGAAATATGCCCTAGAGGCAATAATAAAGTTATTATTTATTTCCTTATATCATGATAAAAGTTTATTATTCATGCTAAAATTGTATTAACCGGAAACATAATACATGTGTGAATACATAGACAAACAGAGTGTCTCTAGTATGCCTCTACTTGACTAGCTCGTTAATCAAAGATGGTTATGTTTCCTGACCATGGAAAAAGAGTTGTCATTTGATTAAACGGGATCACATCATTAGTTGAATGATCTGATTGACATGACCCATTCCATTAGCTTAGCACCCGATCGATTAGTATGTTGCTATTGCTTTCTTCATGACTTATACATGTTCCTATGACTATGAGATTATGTAACTCCCGTGTGCCGGAGGAACACTTTGTGTGCTACCAAACATCACAACGTAACTGGGTGATTATAAAGGTGCTCTACAGGTGTCTCCAAAGGTACATGTTGGGTTGACGTATTTCGAGATTAGGATTTGTCACTCCGATCGTCGGAGAGGTATCTCCGGGCCCTCTCGGTAATGCACATCACTTAAGCCTTGCAAGCAATGCAACTAATGAGTTAGTTGCGAGATGATGTATTACAGAACGAGTAAAGAGACTTGCCGGTAACGAGATTGAACTAGGTATTGGATACCGACGATCGAATCTCGGGCAAGTAACATACCGATGACAAAGGGAACAACGTATGTTGTTATGCGGTCTGACCGATAAAGATCTTCGTAGAATACGTAGGAGCCAATATGGGCATCCAGTTCCCGCTATTGGTTATTTACCGGAGACATGTCTCGGTCATGTCTACATTGTTCTCGAACCCGTAGGGTCCGCACGCTTAAGGTTTCGATGACAGTTATATTATGAGTTTATACGTTTTGATGTACCGAAGGTTGTTCGGAGTCCCAGATGTAATCACAGACATAAGGAGGAGTCTCGAAATGGTCGAGACATAAAGATTGATATATTGGATGGCTATATTCGGACACCGGAAGTGTTCCGGATGATTTCGGAGAAAATCGTAGAGCCGGAGTGTTACCGGAACCCCCCCGGGAGAAGTAATGGGCCATATGGGCCTTAGTGGTGAGAAATAGGGGCAGCCAAAGGTGGGCCACGTGCCTCCTCCCCCCTGGTCCGAATTGGACTAGGAGAGGGGGGGCGGCGCCCCCTTTCCTTCTCCCTCCCCACTTCTTTCCCCCTCCTAGTAGGAGTCCTACTCCTACTAGGAGGAGGACTCCTCCTTGGCGCGCCATAGGGGCCGGCCGGCCTCCTCCTCTCTTGAACCTTTATATACGGAGGCAGGGGCACCCCGGAGACACAAGTTGATCCACGTGATCATATTCTTAGCCGTGTGCGGCGCCCCCTGCCACCATAGTCCTCGATAATATTGTAGCGGTGCTTAGGCGAAGCCCTGCGACAGTAGTACATCAAGATCGTCACCACGCCGTCGTGCTGACGGAACTCTTCCCCGACACTTTGCTGATCGGAGTCCGGGGATCGTCATCGAGCTGAACGTGTGCTAGAACTCGGAGGTGCGTAGTTTCGGTGCTTGATCGGTCGGGTCGTGGAGACGTACGACTACATCAACCAAACGCTTCCGTTGTCGATCTACAAGGGTACGTAGATCACACTCTCCCCTCTCGTTGCTATGCATCACCATGATCTTGCGTGTGCGTAGGAATTTTTTTGAAATTACTACGTTCCCAACAGTGGCATCCGAGCCTAGGTTTTATGTGTTGATGTTATTGCACGAGTAGAACACAAGTGAGTTGTGGGCGATATAAGTCATACTGCTTACCAGCATGTCATACTTTGGTTCGGCAGTATTGTTGGACGAAGCGGCCCGGACCGACATTACGCATACGCTTACGCGAGACCGGCTCTCCCGACGTGCTTTGCACAAAGATGGCTAGCGGGTGACAGTTTCTCCAACTTTAGTTGAACCGGGCTACGCCCGGTCCTTGCGAAGGTTAAAACAGCACCAACTTGACAAACTATCATTGTGGTTTTGATGCGTAGGTAAGATTGGTTCTTGCTTAAGCCCGTAGCAGCCACGTAAAACTGGCAACAACAAAGTAGAGGACGTCTATCTTGTTTTTGCAGGGCATGTTGTGATGTGATATGGTCAAGACATGATGCTAAATTTTATTGTATGAGATGATCATGTTTTGTAACTGAGTTATCGGCAACTGGCAGGAGCCATATGGTTGTTGCTTTATTGTATGCAATGCAATCGCGCTGTAATGCTTTACTTTATCACTAAGCGGTAGCGATAGTCGTGGAAGCATAAGATTGGCGAGACGACAACGATGCTACGATGGGGATCAAGGTGTCGCGCCGGTGACGATGGTGATCATGACGGTGCTTCGAAGATGGAGATCACAAGCACAAGATGATGATGGCCATATCATATCACTTATATTGATTGCATGTGATGTTTATCTTTTATGCATCTTATCTTGCTTTGATTGACGGTAGCATTATAAGATGATCTCCTCACTAAATTATCAAAGTAAGTGTTCTCCGTGAGTATGCACCATTGCGAAAAGTTCTTCGTGCTGAGACACCACGTGATGATCGGGTGTGATAGGCTCTACGTTCAAATACAACGGGTGCAAAACAGTTGCACACGCGGAATACTCAGGTTATACTTGACGAGCCAAGCATATACAGATATGGCCTCGGAACACGGAGACCGAAAGGTCGAGCGTGAATCATATAGTAGATATGATCAACATAGTGATGTTCACCAATGAAACTACTCCATCTCACGTGATGATCGGACATGGTTTAGTTGATTTGGATCACGTAATCACTTAGAGTATTAGAGGGATGTCTATCTAAGTGGGAGTTCTTTAAGTAAATTAATTGAACTTAAATTTATCATGAAACTTAGTACCTGATTAGTATCTTGCTTGTTTATGTTTGATTGTAGATAGATGGCTCGTGCTGTTGTTCCGTTGAATTTTAATGCGTTCCTTGAGAAAGCAAAGTTGAAAGATGATGGTAGCAATTACACGGACTGGGTCCGTAACTTGAGGATTATCCTCATTGCTGCACAGAAGAATTACGTCCTGGAAGCACCGCTGGGTGCCAGGCCTGCTGCTGAGCAACACCAGATGTTATGAACGTCTGGCAGAAGCAAAGCTGATGACTACTCGATAGTTCAGTGTGCCATGCTTTACGGCTTAGAATCGGGACTTCAACGAACATTTTGAACGTCATGGAGGCATATGAGATGTTCCAGGAGTTGAAGTTAATATTTCAAGCAAATGCCGGATTGAGAGATATGAAGTCTCCAATAAGTTCTATAGCTTGCAAGATGGAGGAGAATAGTTCTTGTCAGTGAGCATATACTCAAATGTCTGGGTATAATAATCACTTGATTCAATGGGAGTTAATCTTCCAGGATGATTGCGTCATTGACAGAATTCTCCAATCACTGCCACCAGCTACAAGAGCTTCATGATGAACTATAATATGCAAGGGATGATAAGACTATTCCCGAGCTCTTCGCAATGTTGAAAGCCGCGGAGGTAGAAATCAAGAAGGAGCATCAAGTGTTGATGGTAACAAGACCACTAGTTTCAAGAAAAAGGGCAAAGCAAAGAAGAAGGGCAACTTCAAAAAGAACAGCAAGCAAGTTGCTACTCAAGAGAAGAAACCCAAACCTGGACCTAAGCCTGAAACTGAGTGCTTCTACTGCAAGCAGACTGGTCACTGGAAGCGGAACTGCCCCAAGTATTTGGCGGATAAGAAGGATGGCAAGGTGAACAAAGGTATATGTGATATACATGTTATTGATGTGTACCTTACTAATGCTCGCAGTAGCACCTGGGTATTTGATACTGGTTCTGTTGCTAACATTTGCAACTCGAAACAGGGACTACGGATAAGCGAAGATAGGCTAAGGATGAGGTGACGATGCGCGTGGGAAATGGTTCCAAAGTCGATGTGATCGCGGTCGGCACGCTACCTCTACATCTACCTTAGGGATTAGTATAAGACCTAAATAATTGTTATTTGGTGCAAGCGTTAAGCATGAACATTACATCTGGATCTTGTTTGATGCGAGACGGTTATTCATTTAAATCAGAGAATAATGGTTGTTCTATTTTTATGAGTAATATCTTTTATGGTCATGCACCCTTAAAGAGTGGTCTATTCTTATTAAATCTCGATAGTAGTGACACACATACTCATAATGTTGAAGCCAAAAGATGCAGAGTTGATAATGATAGTGCAACTTATTTGTGGCACTGCCATTTGGGTCATATCAGTGTAAAGCGCATGAAGAAACTCCATACTGATGGACTTTTGGAACCACTTGATTATGAATCACTTGGTACCTGCGAACCATGCCTTATGGGTAAGATGATAAACACACCGTTCTCCGGTACTATGGAGAGAGCAACAGATTTGTTGGAAATCATACATACAGATGTATGTGGTCCGATGAATGTTGAGGCTCGTGGCGGATATCGTTATTTTCTCACCTTCACAGATGACTTAAGCAGATATGGGTATATCTACTTAATGAAACATAAGTCTGAAACGTTTGAAAAGTTCAAAGAATTTCAGAGTGAAGTTGAAAATCATCGTAACAAGAAAATAAAATTCCTATGATCTGATCGTGGAGGAGAATATTTGAGTTACGAGTTTGTGTACATTTGAAACAATATGGAATAGTTTCGCAACTCACGCCACCCGGAACACCACAGCGTTAATGGTGTGTCCAAACGTCGTAATCGTACTTTACTAGATATGGTGCGATCTATGATATCTCTTACTGATTTACCACTCTCTTTTTGGGGTTATGCTTTAGAGACGGCCGCATTCATGTTAAATAGGGCACCATCAAAATCCGTTGAGACGACGCCTTATGAACTATGGTTTGGCAAGAAACCAAAGTTGTCGTTTCTGAAAGTTTGGGGCTGCGATGCTTATGTGAAAAAGCTTCAACCTGATAAGCTCGAACCCAAATCAGAGAAATGTGTCTTCATAGGATATCCAAAGGAAACTATTGGATACACCTTCTATCACAGATCCGAAGGCAAGACTTTTGTTGCTAAATTCGGAAACTTTCTAGAGAAGGAGTTTCTCTCGAAAGAAGTGAGTGGGAGGAAAGTAGAACTTGATGAGTTAACTGTACCTGCTCCCTTATTGGAAAGTAGTACATCACAGAAACCAGTTTCTGTGACACCTACACCAATTAGTGAGGAAGCTAATGATGATGATCATGAAACTTCAGAACAAGATACTACTAAACCTCGTAGATCAACCAGAGTAAGATCCGCACCAGAGTGGTACGGTAATCCTTGCGATCGGCAAGAATTGAGAATAAATGGATCTAGAAAGACTGACGCTGACGGTAATTACTGTCTACAAAGCTCGACTTGTCGCAAAGAGTTTCGACAAGTTCAAGGGATTGACTACGATGAGACTTTCTCACCCGTAGCGATGCTTAAGTCTGTCCGAATCATGTTAGCAATTGCCGCATTTTATGATTATGAAATTTGGCAGATGGATGTCAAAACTGCATTCCTGAATGGATTTCTGGAAGAAGAGTTGTATATGATGCAACCGGAAGGTTTTGTCGATCCAAAGGGAGCTAACAAAGTGTGCAAGCTCCAGCGATCCATTTATGGACTGGTGCAAGCCTCTCGGAGTTGGAATAAACGCTTTGATAGTGTGATCAAAGCATTTGGTTTTATACAGACTTTTGGAGAAGCCTGTATTTACAAGAAAGTGAGTGGGAGCTCTGTAGCATTTCTGATATTATATGTGGATGACATATTACTGATTGGAAATGATATAGAATTTCTGGATAGCATAAAGGGATACTTGAATAAGAGTTTTTCAATGAAAGACCTCGGTGAAGCTGCTTACTATTGGGCATAAATCTATAGAGATAGATCAAGACGCTTAATTGGACTTTCACAAAGCACATACCTTGACAAAGTTTTGAAGAAGTTCAAAATGGATCAAGCAAAGAAAGGGTTCTTGCCTGTGTTACAAGGTGTGAAGTTGAGTCAGACTCAATGCCCGACCACTGCAGAAGATAGAGAGAAAATGAAAGATGTTTCCCTATGCTTCAGCCATAGGCTCTATCATGTATGCAATGCTGTGTACCAGACCTGATGCGTGTCTTGCTATAGCTGAGCAGGGAGGTACCAAAGTAATCCAGGAGTGGATCACTGGACAGCGGTTCAAGATCGGGGTCGGGGTGTCGGGGTCAGTGGTCGGGGTGCTTTTCTCTTCTCTTCTCTCTCCTCTTCCTCCTCTTCTCCTTCTTCTCCTTCTTCTTCTTCTCCTTCTTCCTCCTCCTCTCTCCTCTTTTCTTCTTCTTCTTCTTCTTCTTCTTCTTCTTCTTCTTCTTCTTCTTCTTCTTCTTCTTCTTCTTCTTCTTCTTCTTCTTCTCTTCTTCTTCTTCTTCTTCTTCTTCTTCTTCTTCTTCTTCTTCTTCTTCTTCTTCTTCTTCTTCTTCTTCTTCTTCTTTTTTTTTCTTCTTTCTTCTTCTTCTTCTTCTTCTCTTTCTTCTTTTTCTTTTCTTCTTCTTCTTCTTCTTCTTCTTCTTCTTCTTCTTCTTCTTCTTCTTCTTCTTCTTCTTTTTCTTCTTCTTCTTTTCTTTCTTCTTCTCCCTCCTCTCTTCCTCCTCCTCCCTCTTCTTAAAACTAAAACTAATCTAAAATAAACTAAACTAAAAACTAAAATAAAACTAAAGTAAAACTATAACTAAAACTAGGGTTTAGGGTTTCCTCTTTCCTTTTTTTCTTCTTCTCCCTCCTCCTCTTCCTCCCTTCTCCCCTCTTCTCTCTTCTTCTTCCCCTTCTACATATTCTAGCACTAAAACTAAACTGAATCTAACACTAAAACTAAACTGAATCTAACACTAAATCTAACAGCAAAAAAAAGAAAAAATAACTCACCGGATCGACGGCGACGGGGGCGACGGTGGCGCCGGGGCGGTGAGCGGCGGACGCCGAGCCGGCAGGGAGGCGGGGGCGATGGGCGGCTGGGCGGCCTGGGGGCGACGGGCGCCGGGATGGTGGGGGGGAGCGGGGGGCGGTGGGGTGGGGGCGGCGGGGTGGTGGGTCGATGGGGCAAGCGGCGGCGGGTGGCGGGGGCGGCGGCGGTAGTGGGGTCGGCGGCGGGCGGCGGGGGCTGCTTTGGTCGTCGGGGAGGAGAGAGGGAGAGAAACAAAGAGAAGGGGCGGGGTGGGGCTCCGCCGTTAGTTAGGTCACTTCTTTGCCGTCCGCCAACCCTTTGCCGTCCGCTTTGTTTCCTCTTTGTCGTCTGCTAGCAGACGGCAAAGAGGGGGCCGTTAATTTTTTTTTCCAATTAGCTCGTTTAGTGGGGCCAGCTCTCTCTTTGCCGTCGGCCAGCGGACGGAAAAGAACAGACTGATGGCAAAGACCTTATTTGCCATCAGCCTGTTCTTTGTCGTCAGTTTTCTGTAAACGGATGACAAAGAACTGGCAGACGGCAAATAAGCTAATTCCAATAGTGTTGATAACCCGACACAGGTAGTAAAGGTAAATTCTCTCTATAGATATGATAAAGATGAAATCCCATTTACTAAGTTTGCTAGCCCATGCTTAGATGAGTTTGATAAATTTATGGTTAAGCAAGAAGAATTCAATGCTTATTTTGGTAGAGAATTAAAACGTAGTGCCGATATGCTTGAACACTTGGGTGATTATATGGCTAATGTCAAAGGTGAACTAAAACTTATTAGTAAACATGCTTCTATGGTTACCACTCAAGTAGAACAGGTACTTAAAGCTCAAAATGATTTGCTCAATGAATTGAATAGTAAGAATAATGATTATGCTGTTAGAGTGGCTACTAGAACTGGTAGAATGACTCAGGAACCTTTGTATCCTTAAGGCCACCCTAAGAGAATTGAGCAAGATTCTGAGAGAAATAATATAGATGCACCTAGTCCTTCTAAAAGGAAGAAAAAGAAAAATGATAGGACTTTGCATGCTTCTAGTGAACCTATTGCTTAAACACCTGAGAATCCAAATGATATTTCTATTTCTGATGCTGAAACACAATCTGTTAATGAACCTTAAACTAGTGTTAATGTTAATGATAATGTTCATGTTGATGCTCAACCTAGCAATGATAATAATGTAGAAATTGAACCTGCTGTTGACCTTGATAACTCACAATCAAAGAATCAACGTTATGATAAGAGAAACTTTGTTGCTAGGAAGATACGTTATGATAAAACAAAGATACCGGAAGCTGAAATTTCCACCATGCTTGCTAATTATACTTTTAAGGGTGGAATACCAAAGAAACTTGGAGATCCAGGAGTACCCACTATACCATGCACCATTAAAAGAAACTATGTTAAAACTTCTTTATGTGATCTTAGAGCCGGTGTTAGTGTTATGCCTCTCTCGTTATATCGTAGACTTGATTTGAAGAAGTTGACACCTACCGAAATATCTTTGCAAATGGCTGATAAATCAACTACTATACCTATCGGTATTTGTGAGGATGTGCCTGTTGTGGTTGCAAACTTTACTATTTTAACGGAGTTTGTTATTCTTGATATTCCCGAGGACGATAGTATGTCTATTATTATTGGAAGACCCTTTTTGAATACTGCAGGGGCTTTTATTGATTGCAACAAAAGCAATGTCACTTTTCATGTTAATGGTAATGAGCATACGGTACACTTGCCGAGGAAACAACCTCAAGTTCACAGTATCAATTCTATTGGAAAAATTCCATCGATTATTTTTGGAGGTTTTGAATTTCCTCTACCTACTGTCAAGAAGAAATATGATATTCTTATTGTTGGGGATGTACATATCCCCGTTGAGGTAACCTAGTGTTATTCGAAAATTCTCCGGTCCCATGTTATTCGGAATGAGTTTGTTAACAAGACTTGATCAACCTTGTTAATGGATTCCTTTTGATGATCATGAGATGGATGAATTTAGAAAACACAACTCTCTGTACCCTCCTTTTACTTTTTGTTATTTATATTAAATAAAATAAAAATAAGTATTTTCCGTCTGTTATCTGATTTATCCGTGAAATATAAAAATACCTCGAAAATAAAAGTTCTCCAGATGCCCTGAAATTTAAATATGATTTTTTCTGGAATATTTGAGAATATTTGGCACTAACAACACAGCACGGGGGGCATCCACCTGGCCACGAGGGTGGAGGGCGTGCCCCCTACCTCGTGGGCCCATGGTGGCCCTCCTTCACCTATTCCTGCACCCACACACTCCTTCTTCCTCCCACAAACACGATTATCCAGTTCAAACCCGAGTCCAAGCTCATTTTGCTGCCATTTTCGATCTCCTTGGTCAAAGCACCTCTCACAAAATTGCTTGGGGGGTTGTTCCTTGGTATGTGACTCCTCCATTGGTCTAATTAGTTTTTCGTTCTAGTGCTTTATTCATTGCAAATTTGTGTTGCCTAGGTGACCATGTTCTTGAGCTTGCATGTCAAATTTATGTGGTTCCAAGTAGTTTTGATGCATGATATAGGCTCTAGGCACTTGTAGGAGTAGTTGCTATCAATTTTGTTGAGCTTGGTTCACTTTTATTTGAAGTTACTAAAAATTTCAAAAAAAAATCAGAGGAAGAAATATGTTTAGGAAAATGTACCAAGGTGGCTCTTCAAGGAAACAAGAACCCGGGCTTGCAATGCGTGATGCTGATGATGAGCCACCAAGGGACGCTCCAGTGCGGCCCTGTGAATGGCCTTCAGAGGACTTTATGGATCGAGCGGAAATCAAGGAAGAATTTAACGCATATTTGCGTAACGCTGATCTTGTGAGCTTCGAGGAGGAAAAGTGCCGTCAGTACCACTATCTCACTAGTTCCTTTGTGAGGAGGTTTGAATTTTCATCTTCACGCAATTCTCCAACTGTCCTGTTTGATCTTTATGAAAAATCTTATACGTTGGACTTAGAGGATTTTACCACTGCTTGCAAACTTCCACAATGGGGTAGTACTAGTGAACCTCGCAAATCTGAATTTAGAGATTTTCTTGCTAGTATAACTGTGGGGGAATCTAGAGATATAACACAAGCTACCATAGGGAGCATTCACTTTCCTACTATACATTATTTTCCTCTCTTTATAGGTAGATGCATTAATGGTAAAGATGAGGCATGTCACATGTGTGTCCCTGACCTCAGTATTCTTAGGAGTGTTGTGTTAGGAGATAAATCTTATAATTTGGGAGCCATTGTTGCACGTAGGTTGCATCTTAATAGATTTAATGGAGATTTCTTTGGTGGAATTTATGCAACCCGCATAGCTAATTTTCTTGGTATAACCATATGTGAGGATGATATTGAGTTGCCTCCTGCTTATTTGGATTATGAGGCTATGGTTCGTCATCAGTTTGTTGAGAGGAGTGATCAGTTCCTCCAGTACCGACTAATCTTTAACAGACGACGCACCTATCACGTCGCTCTCCCTGCTTCTACTTTCTTTGACTTTCAGGCAAAAAGGAGATATTTTATAACCAGAGAGGAGGCGAAAGAGTATAAGAGGAGAGCTGAGATAGCTCGCCTCCAAGCTGCAGCCCACGATGCAATGACTGCTGCATCACAGTACGACCCCAACTATTATTATGGATATCCGCCAGGCCAACCGTGGCCATAGACCAACTTAGGCCAAAAGCCTAAGCTTGTGGGAGTACGTATTTCTCACCGACATTATATTCATGTTCACACACTCATTGCTAGATGTCGGTGCTCATACTTTTTCGTTGTATCATCCATGCTAGTTTATTTCCTTTTTATGCTTTCTTCTTGTGTTTTTAAGAAACCTTAAGAAAAACCAAAAAAAATAGTTGTAGCTTTTAGCTAGTTTTAATTTCCATGCTTGTAGTAGTAATTAAAAATATAACCCAAAAAGATTTCCTGTTCTTCTTTTTCCTTGTTGGGAGCTTTCCCGTGTAAATATTTTTATTTCTTTTCTTTTCTTTGGGGGTCGATAGGAGAAGACCATAATTAAATTGTTGAAGTGGCTCTTATATGCATTATTGTTGATCTCACAAAAGAGCCCATACTGCCTGGTCTTCTCATGTTTATTGAATGCTTGCAGATTCCAGCTTAGTCCAATGCACGCGCACTATTATTATTATCCACATCGTTCGGTCGTGCAAGTGAAAGGCAATTATGACGATATATGATGGACTGACTGAGATGAGAAAAGCTGGTATGAACTCAACCTCTCTTGTTTTTGTAAAATGATTAGTTCATCGTTCCTGATTCAGCCTATTATAAATAAACATGTTTGCAATGACAACTAGAGATCATAGTTTCTTGTGCCATGCTTGATTAGCTAGGAGCTTATAATGGTTTACCTTGCGTGCCAACATGCTATTAAAATGGTTGTGATGTGGTACGCTAGGGTGGTATCCTCCTCTGGATGATTTAAGTGACTTGACTTGGCACATGTTCATGCATGTAGTTGAAACAAAATCAACATAGCCTTCACGATATTTATGTTCATGGTGGATTATATCCTACTCATGCTTGCATTCGATGTTGATTAATTTTAATGCATGTTCATGACTGTTGTCGCTCTCTAGCTGGTCGCTTCCCAGTCTTTTTCTAGCCTTCACCTGTACTAAGCGGGAATACTGCTTGCGCATCCAATCCCATAAACCCCAAAGTTATTCCATATGAGTCCACCATACCTACCTATATACGGTATCTACCTGCCGTTCCAAGTAAATTTGTATGTGCCAAACTCTAAACCTTCAAATAAATATCCTATTTTGTATGCTCGAATAGCTCATGTATCAACTAGGGCTGTCCGTGTCTTCCATGTTAGGCAGGTTATTCTCAAGAAGAGTGAACTCCGCTCCTCACTCACGAGAAAATGGCTGGTCACCGGGATGCCCAGTCCCATGCTTTATGCAAACTAAATCAAAATAATTGCAAACAAAACTCCCCCTGGGACTCTTGTTAGTTGGAGGCACTCGTTGTTTTGAGCAAGCCATGGATTGATGCTTGTTGGTGGAGGGGGAGTATAAACTTTACCATTCTGTTTGGGAACCGCCTATAATGTGTGTAGCATGGAAGATATCGCCATCTCTTGGTTGTTATGTTGACAATGAAAGTATACCGCTCAAAATATTATTCACCTCTATTTCAAAACCGAGCTCTGGCACCTCTACAAATCCCTGCTTCCATCTGCGAAGGGCCTATCTATTTACTTTCATGTTGAGTCATCATCCTCTTATTAAAAAGCACCAGTTGGAGAGCACCACTGTCATTTGCATTCATTATTGTTAGTTTACATTGAGTATGACTTGACTGGATCTCTTTTACCATGAATTACAATGTCTAGTCAGTCCTTGATATTTAAAGGTGCTCTGCATTTATGTTTTGTGGTCTCAGAAAGGGCTAGCGAGATACCATCTTGTTATATCATATTATGATTGTTTTGAGAAAGTGTTGTCATCCGAGATTTATTATTATTGCTCGCTACTTGATTATGCCATTGATATGAGTAAACATGAGACCTAAGCATTTTGTGAATATGGTTAGTTTATAATCCTTGTTGAAAACTTGAATGCTGGCTTTACATATTTAAAACAACAAGAGCAAACAGAGTTCGTAAAAGTTTTTCTTTATCACTATCAGTTTGTCAACTGAATTGCTTGAGGACAAGCAAAGGTTTAAGCTTAGGGGAGTTGATACGTCTCCATCGTATCTACTTTTCCAAACACCTTTGCCCTTGTTTTCGACTCTAACTTGCATGATTTGAATGGAACTAACCCGGACTGACGTTGTTTTCAGCAGAATTGCTATGGTGTTATTTACGTGCAGAAACAAAAGTTCTCGGAATGACCTGAAACTTCACGGAACATCTTTTTGGAAATAATAAAAAATCCTTGCAAAAGATGAAGACCAGGGGGCCCATGCCCTAGCCACGAGGGTGGGGGCGCGCCTGCCCCCCCTGGGCGCACCCCCTACCTCGTGGGCCCCCTAGAGCTCCACCAACCTCAACTCCAACTCTATATATTTGCTTTCAGGGAGAAAAAAATAGAGAAGAAGGATTCATCGCGTTTTACGATACGGAGCCACCGCCAAGCCCTAAAACCTCTCGGGAGGGCTGATCTGGAGTCCGTTCGGGGAGTAACACCCCGGTGTAATGATGCTACAGTAACCCCTGGGGTTAAGTTAATTATTTTGCTAAACAAGTGCGTGATCATCTTTGTCTCCTCTCTCTTTCAAATTCCAGTTGAACTCAAATTCAAATTTTGTGTGAAATTCAAAATGCTCAAACATGAAAACTAAAATGTTCATCATGTGGAAAGTATTCTTCTGGTAATATTGGTGGTGAACCAACATTTTTGCAAAATGTGTAGGTGGCCTAAAATAGCTAAAACAGAAAAGCTAAAAAAATAAAAGAAAGAAAAAGGGAAAGCAAATAAAAAGGGAAAGGGCCAGAGCCCCTGGCCTCCCAGTGGGCCTCGGCCCACTCGAGCCGGCCTAGTGGCCCACTCCCCCCGGTCAACTCTCTCTTCCCCCTGTTCCCCTTGTTGGGGAACGTAGTAATTTCAAAAATTTCCTACGCACACGCAAGATCATGGTGATGCATAGCAACGAGAGGGGAGAGTGTTGTCTACGTACCCTCATAGACCGGAAGCGGAAGCGTTATAACAACGTGGTTGATGTAGTCGTACGTCTTCACGGCCCGATCGATCAAGCACCGAAACTATGGCACCTCCGAGTTCTAGCACACGTTCAGCTCGATGACGATCCCCGGACTCCGATCCAGCAGAATGTCGGGGAAGAGTTCCGTCAGCACGACGGCGTGGTGATGATCTTGATAGTCTACCGTCGCAGGGCTTCGCCTAAGCACCGCTACAATATTATCGAAGATTATGGTGGAGGGGGGCGCACACGGCTAAGAGATCAATGATCAATTGTTGTGTCTATGGGGTGCCCCCTGCCCCTGTATATAAAGGAGCAAGGGAGGGAGGCGGCCGGCCTAGGAGGAGGGCGCGCCAAGGGGGGAGTCCTACTCCCACCGAGAGTAGGACTCCTCCTTCCCTTGTTAGAGTAGGAGAGAAGGAAAGAGGGGGAGAGGAACAAGGAAAAGTGGGATGCACCCCTTGTCCAATTCGGACCAGAGGGGGGGCGCGCGCCTCCTTCCTTTTGGCATCTCTCCTCGGTTCCCGTATGGCCCAATAAGGCCCATATACTCCCCGGCGAATTCCCGTAACTCTCCGGTACTCCGAAAAATACCCGAATCACTCGGAACCTTTCCAATGTCCGAATATAGTCGTCCAATATATCGATTTTTATGTCTCGACCATTTCGAGACTCCTCATCATGTCCCCGATCTCATCCGGGACTCGGAACTCCTTCGGTACATCAAAACTCATAAACTCATAATATAATTGTCATGGAAACCTTAAGCGTGCGGACCCTATGGGTTCAAGAACAATGTAGACATGACCGAGACACGTCTCCGATCAATAACCAATAGCAGAACCTGGATGCTCATATTGCCTCCCACATATTCTACGAAGATCTTTATCGGTCAGACCGCAAAACAATATACGTTGTTCCCTTTGTCATCGGTATGTTACTTGCCCGAGATTTGATCATCGGTATCTCAATACCTAGTTCAATCTCGTTACCGGCAAGTCTCTTTACTCGTTCCGTAATACATCATCCCGCAACTAACTCATTAGTTGCAATGCTTGCAAGGCTTAAGTGATGTGCATTACCGAGAGGGCCCAGAGATACCTCTCCGACAGTCGGAGTGACAAATCCTAATCTCAAAATACGCCAACCCAACAAGTACCTTCGAAGACACCTGTAGAGCACCTTTATAATCACCCAGTTACGTTGTGACGTTTGGTAGCACACAAAGTGTTCCTCCGGTAAACGGGAGTTGCATAAACTCATAGTCATAGGAACATGTATAAGTTATGAAGAAAGCAATAGCAACAAACTAAACGATCAAGTGCTATGCTAACGGAATGGGTCAAGTCAATCACATCATTCTCCTAATGATGTGATCCCGTTAATCAAATGACAACTCATGTCTATGGTTAGGAAACATAACCATCTTTGATCAACGAGCTAGTCAAGTAGAGGCATACTAGTGACACTCTGTTTGTCTATGTATTCACACATGTATTATGTTTCCGGTTAATACAATTCTAGCATGAATAATAAACATTTATCATGATATAAGGAAATAAATAATAACTTTATCATTGCCTCTAGGGCATATTTCCTTCAGTCTCCCACTTGCACTAGAGTCAATAATCTAGTTCACATCACCATGTGATTTAATACCAATAGTTCACATCACCATGTGATTAACACCCATAGTTCACATCGACATGTGACCAACACCCAAAGGGTTTACTAGAGTCAATAATCTAGTTCACATCGCTATGTGATTAACACCCAAAGAGTACTAAGGTGTGATCATGTTTTGCTTGTTAGAGAAGTTTAGTCAACGGGTCCGCAATATTCAGATCCGTACGTATTTTGCAAATTTCTATGTCAACAATGCTCTACACGGAGCTACTCTAGCTAATTGATCCCACTTTCAATATGTATTGTAGCGACCAGACGTCAAACAGTCTGATCTCTGTGCTCCGGTGTCATCCCTGGATCAGTAATGCTGACACCACACAGTACTCGGAGGATTTATAACAGAGTAGCAATCACACACTTATTACATCGTGTCTCAAAAGAGAACTTATTACAATAAATATGGCTTACGGCCATCTAATAACGATAACAGCGGAAGGCTTGGAAGAAAAGTGAGTCCATCAACTCCAACGGCATCACTGAGTATAGAACCACGACCTAAAACTCAATCGTCATGTGAAAAGTCTGCAACATTAACGTTGCAGCCCGAAAACGGGTCAGCACATGGAATATGCTGGCAAGGTAACACATAGAGAGTAATGAAATGCAACAGCTATACTATATGCATATTTGGCTGGTGGAAAGCTCTATGGTTACAGTTTTTGCGTAAAGCCAATTTTTCCCTACTTCAAAGGAATAAAATTAATTACTATCATGGTGGTTGTTAAACATTGAGAATGGTTGACAGCATTCTCAATCCCAATTAAGTAACATCATTAAAATCCCACAAACTTAATTTAGGGTAACATGTTGAGATTCACATGGAAATCCAGGTACTAGATACTCAAGATGTCCATAACCGGGGACACGGCTAACCATGATTAGTTTATACACTCTGCAAAGGTTTGCGCACTTTTCCCCACAAGACTCGATCGCCTCCGTTTGGTTTCTCGCACTACAGGGTGTTTGAGAAACGGATGACCGAGACATAGTCTTTCAGAAGCGTTTGCACCTTACGATGGGTAGACCGTACCACCTACAACCCCTACATCTGCTAGTCTACCACTGTAAGAGTTCACACGACTTAGTCAACTATGCTAGAGCCCATAATAGCTTGTGGCTGCACACGGAAGTTTCTAGTATGAATAATCTCATGATCCCTTTGGGCCTGGGTGGCGGTCCAAAAGAAAAACAGGCAAGTCCTGGATACCCCAGGTGCCTCAATCCACCCAGATGTGTGTTATGTGGCCACCTTAGATAAACCTTTAATTATAAATCTCACAACTGTCATGGATATCACTCACCCAATCCACGTCTACGAGCGTAGCATGGCATACTAAGCAAACGTAGAAGTAACTCCCAAAGGTTTGGTAATAAACAGGTAATAGGTACTACCTCATCTACTTCTCATCCCACAATTTAATTAGATCCTAATCATGCAATGTGTGAGGGTTGATCTAATGCAATAAAGTTGGGTTGTAGAAAAGGTATGATCAAAGTGTTACTTGCCTTGCTGATGATCCGCGTAACCTAGAGATTCGAAGTAATAGGCGGCGCACTCCGGGTATTCTATCACAGACAAACAACAAGCATACAATAAGTACTCATCTAATGCATAGGTAAAACTCAAATAGAAGATCTAACCAGAAGGTTTAACTTAAGAACTCCGGTTGGCAAAAAGAATCAAATCGAACGAAGCAAAAGAAATCAAACGGCGAAAGAAAACAACTTCGTTCTAGTAATCTGGATCTAGGTCAAATTTTACTGTAGCAAAAACTTGTTTAAGTTGATTATTCGGAAAGAGGGTTTCGAGACGAAACTTCAGGCGCTTGAATCGCCTGATTCCAATAAACGAGCAAAAAGTTATACTAAAACGAAAATCGGATCAGAAATCGCGATCAGAAAATAACCGCGGAAAATCCGACCAAAAAGAAAAACGACGAACAGAATTTTTAAAAAAAAAAACTGCACGGAAAACGAGGCGGCGACGAACCTCGAAAGGCGCGCGGCTCCGGCGGCGAGCGGCGGCGGGCGGCGGTGGCCTGGGGCTAGGGTTAGGGTTCGGTTCGGTGGGCTGTCTCTCTCCCCCGGGCGCTATATAAAGGCCCCCGGCCGGCGGTGTCCAGGCCGAATACGGCCCGTAGTCGGTTCGCGTTTTTTTGTATAATTCCGCTCGGAAGAAAAATAAAAAGAAATACTAAACGGACTCCAAAAATCACGAAATAAATTTTGTCGGGTTCCTAAAATCAAGCCCGATAAAGTGAACATTTATATGGGCCCAAACTATAACTTTGAAAAACGCGCATTTTTCCTAAATTCAAATAAAAATACCGAAAAACTCCGAAATAAAACTTATTTGATTTTTTTATTAAATCCTCAATATTTCTATATTTTGGGAAAGTCATTTTATTCCCTCTCTCATATTTTTGTAATAGAAATAATTGATGATAAAATAAATAAAACCAAATGATCCTGTTTACATAATTTGAGAAAACTCAAATATGTAAATAACGAAATCCCCAACTCTCTCCGTGGGTCCTTGAGTTGCTTAGGATTTTCTAGGATCAAAACCAAAAGCAAAATAAAATATGATATGCATGATGACCTAATGTATAACATTCCAAATTGAAAATTTGGGATGTTACATGTATCCAGATTGAGACTTAGAGTCATCTGGATTAGTTTCAAAACTTGCATCGACGTAACCCTTTACGACGAACCTTTTGTCACCTCCATAATCGAGAAACATATCCTTATTCCACTAAGGATAATTTTGTCAATTTCCAGTGATCTACTCCTAGATCACTATTGTACTCCCTTGCCAAACTCAGGGCAGGATATACAATAGGTCTGGTACACAGCATGGCATACTTTATAGAACCTATGCTGAGGCATAGGGAATGACTTTCATTCTCTCTCTATCTTCTGCCGTGGTCGGGCTTTGAGTCTTACTCAATTTCACACCTTGTAACACAGGCAAGAACTCTTTCTTTGACTGTTCCATTTTGAACTACTTCAAAAACTTGTCAAGGTATGCACTCATTGAAAACTTATCAAGCGTCTTGATCTATCTCTATAGATCTTGATGCTCAATATGTAAGCAGCTTCACCGAGGTCTTTCTTTGAAAAATTCCTTTCAAACACTCCTTTATGCTTTGCAGAATAATTCTACATTATTTTCGATCAACAATATGTCATACACATATACTTATCAGAAATGTTGTAGTGCTCCCACTCACTTTCTTGTAAATACAGGCTTCACCGCAAGTCTGTATAAAACTATATGCTTTGATCAACTTATCAAAGCGTATATTCCAACTCCGAGATGCTTGCACCAGTCCATAGATGGATCGCTAGAGCTTGCATATTTTGTTAGTACCTTTAGGATTGACAAAACCTTCTAGTTGCATCATATACAACTCTTCTTTAATAAATCCATTAAACAATGCAGTTTTGTTTATCCATTTGCCAGATTTCATAAAATGCGGCAATTGCTAACATGATTCGGACAGACTTAAGCATAGATGCGAGTGAGAAACTCTCATGGTAGTCAACACCTTGAACTTGTCGAAAACCTTTTTGCGACAATTCTAGCTTTGTAGATAGTAACACTACTATCAGCGTCTGTCTTCCTCTTGAAGATCCATTTAATCTCAATGGCTCGCTGATCAATGGGCAAGTCAATCAAAGTCCATACTTTGTTCTCATACATGGATCGCAACTCAGATTTCATGGCCTCAAGCCATTTCGCGGAATCTGGGCTCATCATCGCTTCCTCATAGTTCGTAGGCTCGTCATGGTCAAGTAACATGACCTCCAGAACAGCATTACCGTACCACTCTGGTGCGGATCTCACTCTGCTTTACCTACGAGGTTCGGTAGTAACTTGATCTGAAGTTACATGATCATCATCATTAGCTTCCTCACTAATTGGTGTAGTAGTCACAGGAACAGATTTCTGTGATGAACTACTTTCCAATAAGGGAGCAGGTACAGTTACCTCATCAAGTTCTACTTTCCTCCCACTCACTTCTTTCGAGAGAAACTCCTTCTCTAGAAAGGATCCATTCTCAGCAATGAATATCTTGCCTTTGGATCTGTGATAGAAGGTGTACCCAACATTTTCTTTTGGGTATCCTATGAAGATGCACTTCTCCGATTTAGGTTTGAGCTTATCAGGTTGAAACTTTTTCACATAAGCATTGCAACCTCAAACTTTAAGAAATGACAGCTTAGGTTTCTTGCTAAACCATAGTTCATAAGGTGTCATCTCAACGAATTTAGATGGTGCCCTATTTAACGTGAATGTAGATGTCTCTAATGCATAACCCCAAAACGATAGTGGTAGATCGGTAAGAGACATCATAGATCGCACCATATATAATAAAGTACGGTTATGACGTTCGGTCACACCATTATGCTATGGTGTTCCAGGTGGCGTGAGTAGTGAAACTATTTCACATTGTTTTTAACTGAAGGCCAAACTCGTAACTCAAATATTTTACTTCTGCGATCATATCGTAGAAACTTTTATTTTTGTTACGATGATTCTCCACTGCACTCTGAAATTCTTTGAACTTTTCAAATGTTTCAGACTTGTGTTTCATCAAGTAGATATACTCATATCTGCTCAAATCATCTGTGAAGATCAGAAAATAATGATACCTGCCTCGAGCCTCAATATTCATCGAACCACATACATCAGTATGTATGATTTCCAAAAAATCTGTTGCTCGTTCCATTGTTCTAGAGAACGGAGTCTTAGTCATCTTGCCCATGAGGCATGGTTCGCAAGCATCAACTGATTCATAATCAAGTGATTCCAAAAGCCCATCAGCATGGTTTTTCTTCATGCGCTTTACACCAATATGACCTAAATGGCAGTGCCACAAATAAGTTGCACTATCATTATTAACTTTGCATCTTTTGGCTTCAATATTATGAAAATGTGTATCACCACGATCGAGATCTAACAAAACATTTTCATTGGGTGTATGACCATAGAAGGTTTTATTCATGTAAATAGAACAACAATTATTCTCTAATTTACATGAATAACCGTATTGCAATAAACATGATCCAGTCATATTTAGGCTCAACGCAAACACCAAATAACATTTATCTAGGTTCAACACTAATCCCGAAAGTATAGGGAGTGTGCGATGATGATCATATCAATCTTGGAACCACTTCCAACACACATCGTCACTTCACCCTTAACTAGTCTATGTTTATTTTGCAACTCCCATTTCGAGTTATTACTCTTAGCAACTGAACCAGTATCAAATACTGAGGGGTTGCTATAAACACTAACATGTATATCAAATATAGCTTTGTTCACTTTGCCATCCTTCTTATCCACCAAATACTTGTGGTAGTTCCGCTTCTAGTGACCAGTTCCTTTGCAGTAGAAGCTCTTAGTCTCAAGCTTAGGTCCAGACTTGGGTTTCTTCACTTGAGCAGCAACTTGTTTGCCGTTCTTCTTGAAGTTCCCCTTCTTCCCTTTGCCCTTTCTCTTGAAACTAGTGGTCTTATCAACCATCAACACTTGATGTTTTTCTTGATTTCTACCTTCGCTGATTTTTGCATCACGAAGAGCTTGAGAATCATTTTCGTTATCCCTTTCATATTATAGTTCATCACGAAGTTCTACTAACTTGGTGATGGTGACTAGAGAATTATGTCAATCACTATTTTATCTGGAAGATTAACTCCCACTTGATTCAGGCGATTGTAGTACCCAGACAATATGAGCACATGCTCACTGCTTGAGCTATTCTCCTCCATCTTTTAGCTATAGAACTTGTTGGAGACTTCATATCTCTCAACTCAGGTTTTTACTTGAAATATTAACTTCAACTCCTGGAACATCTCATATGGTCCATGACGTTCAAAACATCTTTGAAGTACCGATTCTAAGCTGTTAAGCATGGTGCACTAAACTATCAAGTAGTCATCATATTGAGCTAGCCAAACGTTCATAACGTCTGTATCTGCTCCTGCAATAGGTCTGTCACCTAGCGGTGCATCAAGGACATAATTCTTCTGTGCAGCAATGAGGATAAACCTCAGATCACGGATCCAATCCGCATCATTGCTACTAACATCTTTCAACTTAGTTTTCTCTAGGAATATATAAAATTAAACGGGGAACAACATCCCTCTAATCTTCTAAGTGATCACGTGATCCAAATCAACTAAACCATAACCGATCATCACGTGAAATGGAGTAGCTTTCAATGGTGAACATCAATATGTTGATCATATCTACTATATGATTCACGCTCGACCTTTCAGTCTCAGTGTTCCAAGGCCATATCTGCATATGCTAGGCTCGCCAAGTTTAACCTGAGTATTTTGCGTGTGCAAAACTGGCTTGCACCCGTTGTAGATGGACGTAGAGCTTATCACACCCGATCATCACGTGGTGTCTGGGCATGACGAACTTTGGCAATGGTGCATACTCAGGGAGAATACTTTTATATTGAAATTTAGTGAGAGATCATCTTATAATGCTACCATCAATCAAAGCAAGATAAGACGCATAAAGGATAAACATCACATGCAATCAATATAAGTGATATGATATGGCCATCATCATCTTGTGCTTGTGATCTCCATCTCCGAAGCACCGTCATGATCACCATCGTCACCGGCGCGACACCTTGATCACCATCGTAGCATCGTTGTCGTCTCGCCAATCTTATGCTTCCATGACTATCGCTACCACTTAGTGATAAAGTAAAGCATTACAGCACAATGGCATTGCATACAATAAAGCGACAACCATATGGCTCCTGCCAGTTGCCGATAACTTGGTTACAAAACATGATCATCTCCTACAATAAAATTTAGCATCATGTCTCGACCATATCACATCACAACATGCCCTGCAAAAACAAGTTAGACGTCATCTACTTTGTTGTTGCAAGTTTTACGTGGCTGCTACGGGCTTAGCAAGAACCATTCTTACCTACGCATCAAAACCACAACGATAGTTTGTCAAGTTGGTGTTGTTTTAACCTTCGCAAGGACCGGGCGTAGCCACACTTGGTTCAACTAAAGTTGGAGAAACTGACACCCGCCAGCCACCTGTGTGCAAAGCACGTCGGTAGAACCAGTCTCGCGTAAGCGTACGCATAATGTCGGTCCGGGCCGCTTCATCCAACAATACCGCCGAACCAAAGTATGACATGCTGGTAAGCAGTATGACTTATATCGCCCACAACTCACTTGTGTTCTACTCGTGCACAACATCAATGCATAAAACCTAGGCTCGGATGCCATTGTTGGGGAACGTAGTAATTTCAAAAATTTCCTACGCACACGCAAGATCATGGTGATGCATAGCAACGAGAGGGGAGAGTGTTGTCTACGTACCCTCGTAGACCACAAGCGGAAGCGTTATAACAACGCGGTTGATGTAGTCGTACGTCTTCACGGCCCGACTGATCAAGCACCGAAACTACGGCACCTCCGAGTTCTAGCACACGTTCAGCGCGATGACGATTCCCGCACTCCGATCCAGCAGAATGTCGGGGAAGAGTTCCGTCAGCACGACGGCATGGTGACGATCTTGATGTTCTACCGTCGCAGGGCTTCGCCTAAGCACCGCTACAATATTATCGAGAATTATGGTGGAGGGGGGCAGCACACACGGCTAAGAGATCAATGATCAATTGTTGTGTCTATCGGGTGCCCTCCTGCCCCTGTATATAAAGGAGGAGGGGAGGGAGGCGGCCGGCCTAGGAGGAGGGCGCACCAAGGGGGGAGTCCTACTCCCACCGGGAGTAGGACTCCTCCTTCCCTTGTTGGAGTAGCAGAGAAGGAAAGAGGGGGAGAGGAACAAGTTAAAGTGGGGTGCACCCCTTGTCCAATTCGGACCAGAGGAGGGCGCGCGCCTCCTTCCTTTTGGCCTCTCTCCTCTATTCCCGTATGGCCCAATAAGGCCCATATACTCCCCGGCGAATTCCCGTAACTCTTCGGTACTCCGAAAAATACCCGAATCACTCGGAACCTTTCCGATGTCTGAATATAGTCGTCCAACATATCGATCTTTACGTCTCGACCATTTCGAGACTCCTCGTCATGTCCGCGATCTCATCCGGGACTCGGAACTCCTTCGGTACATCAAAACTCATAAACTCATAATATAACTGTCATCGAAACCTTAAGCGTGCGGACCCTACGGGTTCGAGAATAATGTAGACATGACCAAGACACGTCTCCGGTCAATAACCAATAGCGGAACCTGGATGCTCATATTGGCTCCCACATATTCTACGAAGATCTTTATCGGTCAGACCGCATAACAACATACGTTGTTCCCTTTGTCATCGGTATGTTACTTGCACGAGATTTGATCGTCGGTATCTCAATACCTAGTTCAATCTCGTTACCGGCAAGTCTCTTTACTCGTTCCGTAATACATCATACCGCAACTAACTCATTAGTTGCAATGCTTGCAAGGCTTAAGTGATGTGCATTACCGAGAGGGCCCAGAGATACCTCTCCGACAGTCGGAGTGACAAATCCTAATTTCGAAATACGCTAACCCAACAAGTACCTTCGGAGACACCTGTAGAGCACCTTTATAATCACCCAGTTACGTTGTGACGTTTGGTAGCACACAAAGTGTTCCTCCGGTAAACGGGAGTTGCATAATCTCATAGTCATAGGAACATGTATAAGTTATGAAGAAAGCAATAGCAACAAACTAAACGATCAAGTGTTATGCTAACGGAATGGGTCAAGTCAATCACATCATTCTCCTAATGATGTGATCCCGTTAATCAAATGATAACTCATGTCTATGGTTAGGAAACATAACCATCTTTGATCAACGAGCTTGTCAAGTAGAGGCATACTAGTGACACTCTGTTTGTCTATGTATTCACACATGTATTATGTTTCCGATTAATACAATTTTAGCATGAATAATAAACATTTATCATGATATAAGGAAATAAATAATAACTTTATCATTGCCTCTAGGGCATATTTCCTTCACCCCTGACCCGAGTCGAACACCCGTTCCCGCCGGACCACCTCGCCGGCTCCGTCGCTACAGCGCGCGCCGCGGAGGGGATAAGGCCGCCACGAGCATGCCTCGGAACGCCTCCCCACCCCCACTTGCATCTCTCCTCCCCCAGATCCAGCTCTCCCCTCTCCCTCTCCTTCGTTTTGATAGCACTAACCACCACGTGGGCATTGTATGGGCGTTCTACGTCGTATGCATCAGCCAAAGCTTAATAGACGTCAGCGACTGAGCGGCGCGCGCCGGGTTGGACTGGTAAGCTCCTGCCTTGTTGAAGGAGGTAGCTAGGTCTGCTCACCGGCCGCGTACGCAACGTGCAGGAGTTCCTGAGGAGATGGTCCATGACCCCCGGGGGCATAGGCTTAGTCCGGCATGTTGACCTCTCTATTAAGCCTAGGTCGGGTTGCGGCGTATTGTTTGGCCGAGGCCGGGCATGACCCTGGAAAGTGTGTCCAACCGGAGTTAATCGAGCGTGGTGGGTAAGTTGGTGCACCCCTGTAGGGAAGAAAACATCTATCGATAGCCTGTCCTACGGTAACGGACACTTGGAGTTGCATCCCGATCGATACAACTAGAACTGGATACTTGTGATGAGAACTGGATGGTGATGATATTTGGAATGTGTTGACACTTGGATAGTATGGCTCTGGGATTGCTTTCTCGCAGGGAGTCGAGAAAGGATCTCTGGCCGAGGTTGATAACATTACTGCTACTTTACTTTATGCTACTCTATTCCCTCCGGTTGCTGCAAGATGGTGGTTTCCAAAAGATGCTAGTCTTTGATAGGCTAGGCTTTTCCCTTCCCTTATGGCATTCTGTAGTTTAGTCCACAGATACAACCCATTCCTTTGATACATATGCATACTTAGTTTAGATCTGATCTAAGTCTTGCGAGTACTTTGGATGAGTACTCATGGTTGCTTTGCTACTTCTTTTTCCCCCATACCCGATTGTTGTGACCAGATGACGGATCCCAGGAGCCAGACGGCGCCACTGATGACTACTACTACCCGGAGGATGCCTACTACTACGTGGAGACCACTGACGACTTGGAGTAGTTAGGAGGCTCCCAGGCAGGAGGCCTTGCCTTTTCGATCGTTGTTGCTTTTGTGCTAGCCTTCTTAAGGAAATCTTATCTAACTTATGTCTGTACTCAGATATTGTTGCTTCCGCTGACTCTTGTGTATTCGAGCCCTCGAGGCCCCTGGCTTGTAATATAAAGCTCGTATTATTTTAATTTGTGTCTAGAGTTCTGTTGTGATATCTTCCCGTGAGTCCTTGATCTTGATCGTACACATTTGCGTGTATGATTAGTGTACGATTGAATCGAGGGCGTCACACGGGACTCCGGAGAGGGGAATCCATTGCCATCATCATCAACAACCTTCCTCCATCACCAATTTCATGATGCTCACCGCTGTGCGTGAGTAATTCCATCGTAGGCTTGATGGATGGTGATGGGTTGGATGAGATTTATCATGTAATCGAGTTAGTTTTGTTAGGGTTTGATCCCTAGTATCCACTATGTTCTGAGGTTGATGTTGCTATGACTTTGCTATGCTTAATGCTTGTCACTAGGGCCCCAGTGCCATGATTTCAGATCCGAACCTATTATGTTTTCATCAATATATGAGAGTTCGTGATCCTATCTTGCAAGTCTATAGTCACCTACTATGTGTTATGATCCGGCAACCCCAAAGTGACAATAATCGGGACCACTCACAGTGATGACCATAGTTTAAGGAGTTCATGTATTCACTATGTGTTAATGCTTTGGTCCAGTACTCTATTAAAAGGTGGCCTTAATATCCCTTAGTTTCCGCTAGGACCCCGCTGCCACGGGAGGGTAGGACAAAAGGTGTCATGCAAGTTTTTTTCCATAAGCACGTATGACTATATTTGGAATACATGCCTACATTACATTGATGAATTGGAGCTAGTTCTGTGTCACCGTAGGTTATGACTATTACATGATGAGCCGCATCCGGCATAATTCTCTATCACCGATCCATTGCCTACGAGCTTTCCATATATTGTTATTCGCTTATTTACTTTTCCGTTACTATTACTATCATCACTACAAAATACCAAAAACATTACTTTTGTTATCGTTACCTTTTGCTACTGTTACCACTACTATCATATTACTTTGCTACTAAATACTTTGTTGCAAATATTAAGTTTCCAGGTGTGGTTGAATTGACAACTCAGCTGCTAATACTTGAGAATATTCATTGGCTCCCCTTGTGTCGAATCAATAAATTTGGGTTGAATAGTCTACCCTCGAAAACTGTTGCGATCCCCTATACTTGTGGGTTATCACCAGGCGGGACCCATGCGTCACAGTTGACTGCGCTGACATGGTCGTTGACCGGACCCACCTGTGTGTGAGCCTAGCCATCACTGTGAGACTGACCAGTGGGATCCACTGGTCAGGTTTGACCTGGACCTGGCGTGTTGACCTGCCGATGTCACACTGATGTCACGCCGACGCAATAAGCTATTTTTGGATTATTTCTATTTTGTAAACTCCAGAAAATTAGCAAAACTTCTAAAAATCATAGAAATTCAACCGTAACTCCAAATGAAATAATTTATACCTGAAAAATTATCAGAAAAATATGAAGAATCTGTTTATGGAATTCTCATGCATGTTTGAACAACTTACAACCACTGTATATGACAATTTGAATAAATGGCATTTGAAATGCCTTACATGGAGTTTGAATTTGAACCTTAGGTTGAAACCAACTTCATTTAATCTGTTGATAGCTGTATTAGCTCAAATCACAGCATATTGCCATGTCATGATCATGCATCATATTGTTGCATTGCATTGATTGTGTTCCTTCTCTGTTGCCGGTATTTGTCCCCTCTCAGTAGATGTGGTTCCGACGATGAGATCGATGACACCGATGAAGAACTATACTATCTTTAGAAGTGCCAGGCAAGCAAACCCCCCTTGTTTATTCCAATACAATCCCACTCTCTCGCTTCTGGTCTCTTTTACTACATTAGGACAACAACGATTCAATTGTTACATGTTGCGGTAGTTGAACCGCCTTTCCTCTGCATGACTGTCCTTGCCATAGTAAATAGATGAAACCCACTAGCATGAGTAGGAGTTGTTTGAGCCCTGATGTGCCAACTCATTCATGCTTGTTTATCATGCTTGCTACTGCTTAGAGTTGAGTCAGGTCTGATTCATCGGGGATGAATTGGAGGTGTGTGAACATGTCCTACTGTTGAGAGCTAAGTGTGTGAACACGATTTGGTAAAGGTGTCGATGAGAGGCCATGTAGGAGTACATGGTGGGTTGTTTCATTGAAGCCGTCCTTAAGAACTGAGTTCTGTGTTTGTGATCCATGAACAGCTACTACCACGCATTGGGCCCGAAACCAATGGACCCTCTCGACTTATTAACTGCCCTTGCCCTTTGTCCAGGAGTTGCAACTAGTTTCTGGTGTTTGTAGGATATGTGTTGGAGGCCGTGTGTAGCACTGACCCTAGGGGTGGGCTATGATGCGGTAGATACACCGTGGCCGTGTATGTCGGGCGCCCGTTTGGTGTCGTAGAACCCTGTACACATCGTTTGGGGTTGTGAGCAAAACCCCGGCCGGATCTTTTCGCGGATGGAACCCGAATAGGCGATAAACCTGAACTAGAGACTTGTGTGGTTACTCAGTTCATAGCCGACTCCCTCTCCAGGCTTCCGCTTGAAAGTTGCCGAGATACACGACGTGTACATGGTGGTAAGTGGCGAGAGCGTGTGTGAAGAAGTACACCCCTGCAGGGTTATAATTGATCTATTCGAATAGCCGCGTCCGCGGTAAAAGACCTCTGGGTTGCTTGCGCAGTTCATAGACAAGTGAAAGTGGATACCCTAAAATGCGCAAGATAAGCGTGAGTGCTATGGATGGCGTTCTCGTAGGGAGACGGGAGCGGATCCATAGTGGTGTATTGAAATGGTGAATATGTGGACTTGTGTGCGCCAACTTAAAAAAGTTACTTGTAGTAGTAGTTCAGGTTAGCCACTGAGTCAAAGCTGGCTTGCTGCAGTTAAACCCCACCATCCCTTTGTTGATAATGATGCATATGTAGTTAGTTCTGATGTAAGTCTTGCTGGGTACATTTGTAATCACGTTTGTTTAATTTATGTTTTTGCAGAGAGACTTCCGTCTCGCTAGTAGTTCTGTGTGGACTTCGATGTTTAGCTTGATACCTCAACTACGATCTTGTGCCCTCGGCAGGATCTGTTAGATAGTCAGGCTTCTCAGCCTTTTTCATTTGTAGATGTCTGTGCTCATACGTGTTAAGCTTCCGCATGTGCTTTGACTTGTATGCTCTGAATGTTGGATCACGAGACCCATGTTTGTAATATCTCGCTCCTCAAAGCCTATTGAATAAATACTTTGAGTCATAGAGTTATGTTGTGATGCCATGTTGTATTTGCACATATCGAGCATATTGTGTGTATGATTTGAAATGCTTGGTATGTGTGGGATCCGACAACCTAGTTGTTTATCCTTGGTAGCCTCTCTTACCGGGAAATGTCTCCTAGTGCTTCTAGTGAGCATGGTAGCTTGCTACTGCTCCGGAACACTTAGGCTGGCCGGCATGTGTCCTTCTTCGTTCCTGTGTCTGTCCCTTCGGGGAAATGTCACGCGGTGTCTCCGGAGTCCTATTAGCCTGCTACAGCCCAGATTCTCCGGAGTCCTGTTAGCCCAGCTGCTACAGCCCGGATTCACTCGCTGATGACCGACACGTTCGTTGCTGGGTCATGTATGCCTGTCCCTATAAGTTAGTGCCACTTTGGGTTTATGACTAGTCATGTCGACCCGGGTTATTTGTCATATGGATGCTAGCGACACTATCATATACATGAGCCAAAAGGCGCAAACGGTCCCGGGCCAGGTAAGGTGGCACCCGTGGGAATACCATGCGTGAGGCCGCAAAGTGATATGATGTGTTACATGCTAGATTAGTGTGACTTAGGATCGGGGTCCTGACAGCTTTGGTATTAGAGCCTGACTGCATGTAGGATTACCAAGCCAATCTGGTCGAAGTTGAGTCTAGAAATTCTTTAGTTATGTAAGGGAATTGATTGTGGGATGGAACATAAGGCTCTTTTTACTCCTTATACATTATGCCCTTCTGATCCGATTCATCCTATCTTTCATACGGGGTTAAGGAAGTAGGCTCTCTCTTCTTTCTATCAGGATCATGTGTTACTAATCCGTAGACTTATAAGATTGGTGAATTCAAGCCTCAGTTCAGTTCCTACTATCTGCGTGTATTGACAGTTGATGTCGGAACCTTGATACTATGATGATCCCATGGTTATGCCACCATTTTTGCAGGATGTCTCAAATCTTTTCGAGCATTTACAGCCGTTATGTTGTCCGAGTCATCCCAGGTTTCTAAAGAATCTGATGCATTTGCAAATCCTTCCTGCCAGTTCCCGATGTCCTTTCGGGCCAGATTAAGCATACTAGACGGTCTGTTGAGGTACTCCATTGCCTTGACATATATGTTGGAGCTAGTATTATGACCCTAAGCATCCTAGAGAGCCACCGAGTAATCTAGCAATGCTTTATGTTCCTAGTGTGATGATTCTGGTCGTCATTCTCGAAAGCATCCCGTGATGCCATTTAGTTAATAGGCATTCTATTCCTAGGTTCTTGAACCCGAGATTCACCCTACTTACTTCATGTTGATAGTGTTGCTAGTTCCTTTAGGATATTAGTAAACTTGCGACAGTCCTCGAGGTTCGTGGTATTTCCTTCTTCCAAATACCATGAACCATTAAGGCAGAAGTTCTTTGAACCAAAAGATCACAATCAGAGTACTCTTGAGGAGTTCTCCATTCATAATTGTGATTCTGCCAGTCTACCTTTCTACATGGGTTATCTGGAAGAAACCTGTTGAACTTGGTTTGACATATTAATCTATGCATCCACAACTTAGAAAATCATATGTTCTTTGGGTTGTCCCTCTTTAGTTGTTCTCTGGCCCTCGTCTATCAATTGATAGACAGGAGTAATTGTGCATTCATGATATCGATGCCTATTATCTCTATGGTCCATCAAGCCATTTTATTCCGGAATAACTAGGAAAACGAACTCCAGTACCTTATCCATATCTAGGATTGGGTCAAAGCAATCGTACTCCGCAGATCAAATGCTAATCCAGCTTTTGTTCTGTGCCACCTTGGGAGCGTTACCCTCTTTACGTTGGGATTGTCATGAGAATTGCACCACCTCTTATGAATTCTTGACGCGGTGATACTTCTCGCCATCATTATTCATTCCTCGGTTCCGTGTTGTCGCAACCGGAATGCCGACAAGTGAATCGTGATGTGTGAAATCAATACTCCTAACAACTGTGTTGCTTGGTAGTTAATGGACAATACTCTTATTCTTAGTGTGTTGGTTATTGAATCATCATCCTAAGATTTATCGTGTGACCTAGTCCATTTTCCCTGGTGCACTCCTCGATCAATGGGATAGGATTGTGTCAATCCATCACTCTCTTGATCACATCATCTTGCCTTGAAAAGCAAGATTGTTCTCGAGCTTAGAGACATATCGGTGGTTCGTGATTTTCCGGATATCTTCACGGAAGTATCACCAGGTCGTCCCCTGACCGATACGTTGAGTTCGTGATCAAGTTGGTTTTCCAATAAACCACTCTTTCTACAAGAATCCATGTTGGATACCCCTGAGCTAGTTGGTTAAGCCAAACAACAACTTGGAGAGTTGGAAGATAAAAGCTTGTCTGACTTAGTTCATGTTAAGGGATATCTTTGTGTGTGTGTGTGTTTGTTTGTTGAAGAAAGAGGATATCTTCATCAATTGGTCCTCGTGATCAGTTATTGGATCTATTATCTTGTCCAAACTTTGATTTGAATGTGGGCTATCCTCAAATCAAATCAGAACCAACGATGTTCGTAATGTTGTCTTACTCGTGGTTGATCCCTCGGGCATAAACCATTACATCCTTTGGTCTGACCAATGCTATCAACGTGTTCACTTAATTATGGAATTCCATCTATATGGAAGCCTGGATGGTTTGTTGTTGAGCCCATTGACAACAATTTCATCTTGTCCATGATTCATGTTGAACATCTAAATTAGTGTTGGAAACTTTGTAAGCAATGCTTTCGTGTTCCGTTCATGAAGCTTATGCTTGGATGGAAGAAGTGACTTCCTCGAATTCATGCGCATTCTATGAAAGTTGCCACCATGAATACGAGAAAGATTGTTTTTGCTTCCTCTGGAATCATCCCAAGTTAGTCACGCATATGTGTGAAGTACTCTATGGTTTGATAGGTTGGCCGCCTCCACTCCGTATGTGTTTCCTAGCACACCAAGCCACTGATTGAATTGTTCAAGGAGAAGAAGTTCCTTCTTAAGAGCATGCCTTATGCAAGGACTTTGATATCCTCGATGATGGTTCCCCACCAGAACTCGGTAGTGTTGCGTTGTAAGACTACTATGTGGTCATGCTTGTCTTGGATAACGTGTTCACATGTATGTAGCAAAACCAGCTCATGTTTTGGAGCTTGCTATCGTAGTTCACTCGTCGAGAATCTCGCAACGTCATCTCATCGATATGTGTTGCAAACTTTCATTTTTCTTGCTAGAATTGATGAGTCTGGAATATTCTGACACCAACCAGATCTGAATCTCAGGTAGATATGATGGTCGGAACATTCCCGACATTTGCATTTTGTTCCCAGCTTGCACTGCCTTGTGCCAATTTTCCGTGGGCTGACCTTCTCAGCAATTGTTGTTCAGGATCATCTTCAGAAGTGGTCCTACCATGGGTCCCATCCATTTCCGATGATAAGCAAAAATCATCCTTTGCGTTGTCTTCAACAAGGTAGTCCACATCATCCATTCTAGTCCGGGTATGCCATCCCTTCGTACTCCGCCAAACGATTGTTGTGATTTGCCTTAGGCTAGTATAAAGAGTTTCAATGATCTATAAATCAAAAGTAATTCTTTTTGCCACTTAAGGGAATATTTCTGCGAGTCATCTTCCTTAAGATGTCTCGTTATGGTATCATGGTAACTCAACTCCTCGCTACGTTGACAACCGTTCACCACCTTCTTAAGCGTGAAATTGTTGTCTACCTAGTGAACCTTCGTCATCTGTTACACTCCATCCCTCTGGATGTATGTGTCGTGTCTCAGCTCGAGAGATGTGTCAATGTCTCCCTCCATGAGTTGATCCTGAGTTGTTCGATCTTCGAGAAGATCGATCCTTCTAGAGTTTTCCCTTTCCTCTCGATGTCATGTTAGTTGGAGTTCTTAGAGCAAGACATCGAGACAAAGATGGTGATCGTATCAATATTCTTATGAAGTACAACCTGGATCATGAAGGTTGTGTTAGTTATGCGTTCCCCTTCCATCTTACCCTACGCTTGAATCTCGGGACGAGATTCTTGTTTAGTGGGGGTGAGTTGTCACATCCCTAGCTTTGCCTTGGCCTTGGACTAGCTTGGTTGTTGCATCATGTTTAAATTCAAATGAAATTTGAATTGACGAATTTTCAAAGCCTCAGAATCCTTTTAAAAAATGATCAAGATAAAACTGCTTCAAATAAGTCCAAGAAAATGTTCCTTTTATCCTCTGGAAATATTGGCAAGAGGTAAAATCCAAACCAATATTTTTGGTGTCTCGGAAACATTTATTTGGGCCTTTGAGTTAAATCAATAGCTATTTGAATTGGATTCATATCTACTATTAAATAAATATAGGTGCAATAATTCTAAAATATTTTGTGGAGCTTTGGTTTAATTCTTTTAGCTTCCAAAAATATTTTCAGAAGCAACAAAATTGAATTGGTTTCAAAACCAAATTCAAAACAAACCTACAAAATAGAAAACAGAACAGAATTAGAAAAGAACAGGAAAGGACAGAAACCTTACCTGTCCAGCCCAGCCGGCCCAGCACTGTAGCTGGCCCAGCCCAGCCGCCGCACCGTCTTGAACCTCCTGCCAGTAGGCAGGAGGGAGCGCGTATTGCGCGCGCGCACGCGCTGCGGCCACCTCCTCTCTCCCTGCCTGCCTGGACCTCCCTCGCGTCGCCACGCACCTCCCTGGTCTCTCTCTCACTCTCCCCGTGCTCCTCCCCCTCCTCTGTCTCGCTCTCTCACGCACACCCGAATGCGGCCGTCGCCACCGACGACGATCACCGTGGCAACTGTCCACCCTACCCCTATCCGTACCGTCCAACGGCTCCGCTGCGACGCCCTCTTCCTCATCGCCAAGCCACGTGACGCCGGGAGCCCCGTGCCGTTGTCCTCGCCTTCATCTTCTTATGCGGGATCCAATGGCAACCGCCGATGATTCGACGCCGTTCGGCCTCCCTCGAGCTCGCCGAAAACCTCTACGAGCCCGCTGTGAGCTCCTTCGTCTTTTCCCTCACCCCGTGCTCTAATTTGTGCGCTAGCCACCGCCCCGCGAGTCCCGAGCACCGTCGTCCGCCATGGCCGATGAGGTCCTCGCTCCTGAGCACCTCCGCTTAGTCCAGTGGCACCAGCGTGCTCCTGGAGCTCCCAGGAGTCCACCCCACTGCTTAGCTTGCTCGTCAGCTAAGCGTAGCGCCTCGCCCGCGCTAAGCCGAACTCCGGCCGCCGCAACACTCGACGCCGTGCTCAACTCCGGCCACCCCCGCCTTCGTTGTTTGCTCCATCGGATGCGCGTCACTCCATGGAGCACGTAGGTGCAAGCTGCTCTTCAAATCGGGCCCTGTAGCGAAAGTCCGACGCCCCCCCCCCCGACGCGGATTTGGTCGCCGGCGTTTACACGTCAGTGGTGATGATGTGGCACCGTCATTAGGGCTTAATCGCATTTAATTTAATCACACCAGCCGCTGACATCTAGGACCTACTAGCTAAATAACCTCGGGTTATTTTCTGATTAGATTTAGTTAAACCAGGCGGGACCCACGCGTCAGAGTTGACTGCGCTGACGTGGTCGTTGACCGGACCCACCTGTCTGTGAGCCTAGCCATCACTGTGAGACTGACCAGTGGGACCCACTAGTCAGGTTTGACGTGGACCTGGCGTGTTGACCTGCTGATGTCACACTGATGTCATGCCGACGCAATAAGCTATTTTCTGGATTATTTCTATGTTGGAAATTCTAGAAGATTAGCAAAACTTCTAAAAATCATAGAAATTCAATCGTAACTCCAAATGAAATAATTTATATATGAAAAATAATCAGAAAAATATGAAGAATCTGTTTATGGCATTCTCATGCATGTTTGAACAACTTACAGCCATTGTATATGGCAATTTGAATAAATGGCATTTGAAATGCCTTACATGGAGTTTGAATTTGAACCTTGGGTTGAAACCAACTTCATTTAATCTATTGATAGCTGCATTAGCTCAAATCACAGCATATTGCCATTTCATGATCATGCATCATATTGTTGCATTGCATTGATTGTGTTCCTTCTCTGTTGCCGGTATTTGTCCCCTCTCAGTAGACGTGGTTCCGATGATGAGATCGATGACACCGATGAAGAACTATACTATCTTTAGAAGTGCCAGGCAAGCAAAAACCCCTTGTTCATTCCGATACAATCCCACTCTCTCGCTTTTGCTCTCTTTTACTACATTAGGACAACAACGATTCAATTGTTACATGTTGCGGTAGTTGAACCGCCTTTCCTCTGCATGACCTGTCATTGCCACAGTAAATAGATGAAACCCACTAGCATGAGTAGGAGTTGTTTGAGCCCTGATGTGCCAACTCATTCATGCTTGTTTGTCATGCTTGCTACTGTTTAGAGTTGAGTCAGGTCTGATTCATCGGGGATGAATTGGAGGTGTGTGAACATGTCCTACTGTTGAGAGCTAAGTGTGTGAACACGATTTGGTAAAGGTATCGATGAGAGGCCATGTAGGAGTACATGGTGGGTTGTTTCATTGAAGCCGTCCTTAGGAACTGAGTTCTGTGTTTGTGATCCATGAACAGCTACTACCACGCATTGGGCCCGAAACCAATGGACCCTCTCGACTTATTAATTGCCCTTGCCCTTTGTCCAGGAGTTGCAACTAGTTTCTGGTGTTTGTAGGATATGTGTTGGAGGCCGTGTGTAGCGCTGACCCTAGGGGTGGGCTATGATGCGGTAGATACACCGTGGCCGGGTATGTCGGGCGCCCGTTTGGTGTCGCAGAACCCTGTACACATCGTTTGGGGTTGTGAGCAAAACCCCGGCCGGATCTTTTCGCGGATGGAACCCGAATAGGCGATAAACCTGAACTAGAGACTTGTGTGGTTACTCAGTTCATAGCCGACTCCCTCTCCAGGCTTCCGCTTGAAGGTTGCCGAGATACACGATGTGTACATGGTGGTAAGTGGCGAGAGCGTGTGTGAAGAAGTACACCCCTGCAGGGTTATAAATGATCTATTCGAATAGCCGCGTCCGCGGTAAAAGACCTATGGGTTGCTTGTACAGTTCATAGACAAGTGAAAGTGGATACCCTAAAATGCGCAAGATAAGCGTGAGTGTTATGGATGGCGTTCTCGTAGGGAGACGGGAGCGGATCCATAGTGGTGTATTGAAATGGTGAATATGTGGACTTGTGTGCGCCACCTTAAAAAAGTTACTTGCAGTAGTAGTTCAGGTTAGCCACTGAGTCAAAGCTGGCTTGCTGCAGTTAAACCCCACCATCCCTTTGTTGATAATGATGCATATGTAGTTAGTTTTGATGTAAGTCTTGCTGGGTACATTTGTAATCACGTTTGTTTAATTTATGTTTTTGCAGAGAGACTTCCGTCTCGCTAGTAGTTCTGTGTGGACTTCGATGTTTAGCTTGATACCTCAGCTACGATCTTGTGCCCTCGGCAGGATCTGGTAGATAGTCAGGCTTCTCAGCCTTTTTCATTTGTAGATGTCTGTGCTCATACATGTTAAGCTTCCGCATGTGCTTTGACTTGTATGCTCTGAATGTTGGATCACGAGACCCATGTTTGTAATATCTCGCTCCTCGGAGCCTATTGAATAAATACTTTGAGTCATAGAGTTATGTTGTGATGTCATGTTGTATTTGCACATATCGAGCATATTGTGTGTATGATTTGAAATGCTTGGTATGTGTGGGATCCGACAACCTAGTTGTTTATCCTTGGCAGCCTCTCTTACTGGGAAATGTCTCCTAGTGCTTCTAGTGAGCCATGGTAGCTTGCTACTGCTCCGGAACACTTAGGTCGGCCGGCATGTGTCCTTCGTTCTTGTGTCCGTCCCTTCGGGGACATGTCACGCGGTGTCTCCGGGGTCCTGTTAGGTCAGCTGCTACAGCCCGGATTCACTCGCTGATGACCGACACGTTCGTTGCTGGGTCATGTATGCCTGTCCCTGTAAGTTAGTGCCACTTTGGGTTTATGACTAGTCATGTCAGCCCGGGTTCTTTGTCATATGGATGCTAGCGACACTATCATATACGTGAGCCAAAAGGCGTAAACGGTCCCGAGCCAGGTAAGGTGGCACCCGTGGGAATACCGTTCATGAGGCCGCAAAGTGATATGATGTGTTACATGCTAGATCGGTGTGACTTAGGATCGGGGTCCTGACAGCAAGAACTAATTCTCAGTGAAATTAACTCAAAAACAGAGATGAATTTGGGAAATTTAGCCAGGGTTCGTATTGAAAGGGGGAAAATTGGTAGCTCGCCACCGGCGGCTAGAGTTTACAACCTAGTTACAAGGGGAAAATATGCGTCCTCGCCACACATGGGTCTTACGGCTTATAGCCCTCATGGCTGGAGCAGGTAAAAAAGTAAGGAAAATTACAGAGAAGAAGAAATGGGTCGGCGATCAATAGTGACTACTGGGAGCTTGGTGATCGTCCGATGGAAGATCCATGGCAGCCGGTGTGATGGCTCGACAACCGTCCGATGGCAGATCAATGGTTGGGCTTCTATCTGAAACACGAAAACAGGAGAGATGTCTATTTGTTCAGTAAGCTTCAGACTAGGAGTCTGACATGCACAAACAAGACAAGCCTCTTCCCAATCATTGCTGACATCAACTTGATTCTTTCGGGTTTTGAATCAGTCGAGATTAGGTGGATCAACAGAGAAAGGAACAAAGCTGCTCACTTCCAGGCCTCACGAGTGAGGAACTATGGATATTTCTGTCATTTAGGTTTCGCGCCAAGGGAGATGAAGGAAACCCTGTTAAACGACTGTAACATGGAAGTGTGACCCGCCTAGGGGTAATTCTCAAAAAAAAATCGCATTAGTGGAGTCATTAGGAAGTACACCTTAAAAGCAAGATTTGTTCCTTGTTTTCCAGATAGTCCATAAAATTCAAGCAACACCTATATAGCCAAGCATCTATTCCAGGCAACGTTTACGCGACGAGGTTTCACCACTTGTTTGACTGCGACCTACGAGCATACTGAATGTCGACACGTGTATAAAATTGGGAGGCAGGGGTGTAGATTTACGTTGTGACTATAGGCTTTTGGTGAAAATTTTGTTAACTGATTCGTATTTTCCTGTGTGCACTTGGAGTGTCTTCAGCGATTTTGGTTCGGTTCTAGCGATTTTTCTGCCGCAGCAATTCTTGGTCAACCATGCGTTCTGTCTGGAGATATTGTCGGGCGGTGGCGGTTTTTGGATCTGCATGCATGCAGCGCTAGGAGCTGGTTTTCAATTTGGCTTCATGCATGCATCGTTGCGTTTGGCGGTTGTGACTTTATTTTGTGTCATGTGCTGTCTATTGCAAGTTTGACACGTGATGGGTTCGGCGTAGCTGGTGCCTTCTAGATAGCCCGGTGTATCGTACTTTCTGGAGTTGTCATGGGACTATAAATACGGGATACTTTAAGTTGCATTCGATGGCAAGCGGCATGCAGCGTTTCATGGCTTGCGGCGTCAGACGCGCGACGAGTACGACGTGCTAGACATCGCCGTTCATGCCATAGTCTGCGGCCGCGGTGACGGAGCATGCACTGTTGGACAACATGTCCGGGCCGGCTGCTAGCAGGCGATGTGGGTCTCGACGGCCTTCTGCGGCTCACCGACGAGGCGTTCCGACGGGCAGAAGTCCAGGTGAGGTTGATTTCCCCGGCGATCTCTCTCCTCTTCTTTCTCTTGTGTGTGTCTTCTCCGCCTGGGCGTTGATCTGAGGCAGGAGGCACGGCGATTGCATGGTGCGACGATGGAGGCTGTGGGAGGCCTCCTGACAATGTGGCCGGAAGCGATGGTGTCGACGGTCGGCGAGGTCCCGACGGCAAGCAGCGGAGCTCGCGCTCGGCGGCCATGGTGATGGCCAGTGCAGGGCACGCGCGACTCTGCGATGGCGAGTACAAGGCCATGGAGGGGCTCATGCAGCGCGTCACGGCGGTGTAGATGGCTCACAGGTCGACCGTGGGCGGTGGGTGTTGGCAGAGCTTGGTGTGCTTGCGGCAGTGCGCGTACAGGCGGAGCTCGCGGCGCGACGATTGTTGGTGCGTTTGCGCGGTGGCCGTTAGAATATTCGCCGGCGTCTCAGAGAGCGTGAGGAATAGGAAGCGGGCAGTTGTGCCATTATGTACGGCAACCGCTGCCTGCGGCAGCGCAAGGAACTCGCCGAACTCCGGCAGGATCGGGCCAGAGAGCAGCTCCGTGTAGATGGCCAGCTTCTCCAGGTTCTCGAGTCGCCCGTGCTCGCCAGGAGGGGGCTCCGTGTAGATGGCTGTGTTTTCGTCTGCGCCTGTGTCCGCCTGCACTTCGCCGGGGGTGTCCGGCTGCCAGTTCGGGGACGAGTGGCAGCTCCTCTTCACGAAAAGCTCAAGGGCTAGCTCAGCCATGGAGCAGGTCACCAGAATCCACCAGTAGAACTTCGGCCTGGAGATCATCGGCTAGCTAGCTGGCCACAGGCCCACAGCCACGGTCACCAAGAAGATGGCGCCATGTTGCAGTGTGCGCGATGGAGAAAACGGTTCACTGTATACAGCTAAACTGAGTCAATTCGAGTACATGTGATTTGTTTTTCTGGCCAGTTTGGGGGTATGCTCAGAGCCCCAGAATGTGTGATTAGTGGTTTCCTTTTTTGTCGCCCGTGTGAGCATGCAGTGGTGGGCTGAGGTTCCGGAGACGATTTGACTACGTGCATGCATGAGAATAGGAACTAATGTGACTACGTGTGTGTGTTTGAGTTATTTTCTAAGATTTGTGCTCCGGCTGATTAGGGTAAGCGGTTCTATATATTTTTCTTTTCCGTTCGTGCGTGTTGGATGCGGGGATTTGAAACGTGTTGTTCGGCATGTTTCTTCACAAAAAAGTCTCACCGTGGACATGTTGCGTTTTGCTACTTTGGTGTTGCTATCCACGGTGGTCAGCGGTGTCGTGTTGGTTCTTTGTCTGTTTTAGATGACCACCGCTTTCATAGTAGCTTCTGGTGAGTGCTGATGTTTTAGGTGGTTCTGATTACTGGGACTGCTTGCCATTTAAGGCGTGGATTTGTGTTGGTCCCGGGCTCAAGAAAAAAATCATGCGAGCAAAGCTGAAAAAGGCCAAGCCAGTGACGCAAGAAAAGAAGTCGTAATAACACATTTCTTCTCTCATTTTTCCTACCCTTTATGTACCAGGTAACAAAAAGAAATGTACATTCTTGTATAGCACTGGCCTTAACAGGTCAGCTACGAGTTTATCGATATGGCCATCGGACGAGACTACACAACACTGTGTAAACATGGGTAATCATTGATAACAAAGCAACCAGGCATCCATGAGCTCTACAAATAAACGTTCACCGGCAATGCAGCAACAAGACTGGATGAATAAGAGGAAAGTGCCGCTGAGGCCGCGCCTGGTTACCTCTGTAACAACGACATCATAGGCATTAACGGTTATAACTTTGAAGCTCTAGATGCAGAAAAAACAGAACTTCAATAAGAGCCCAAGAACTCAGGCGAACCAAGCAGCAGTATCAGTTTAACATGGCACGTCAACAAGTTACTTCCCATCGAGAAGAATTCACAGGGCAGATAAATATGTCATAAAAAAATGTGACAATATTTCCGACATCTTACCTCTCTACGTGTATTTGCATCGCCAATCACTGATGACCCAATAACCGCGTACACCGGTCCATGTCCGTTAAAGAATCGCATCCGACAAATTTTCCCAAGCACTGGCACTAATCCAGCAGGAGGACGCAACAGGGCGTTGTAGAACTGTGAATTTGGTATCAAGACAAAAAATATATTTTTTGTTCATGCAATATGCTATATGTACTTAAACTATGTTCTTTCTATACTAAGCACGATTTATCGTCAGTGCAGTTTTTACATCTCCATATCGATCATGTATTCCATTGTTATTCTCTTTCAAATAACATAGCTTTTGTCTTTATATCATATACCTATCTTCTATGCTAAACAAATTCGCTGGCAAGTTTAACTCTACAAAAATATATATAGCTATTTTTGGTACTCCCAAATATTTTTGTTACCTCCGTTACATTCTTATGACACTATAAATAAGAAGCCACTTAGCTATATTTTTTTCCCAATTTACATAATGCTATTACCTTTAAAACCTTTCTAGCCAACATCTTTTCTGATAATTTAGAGTCTACGCAACATTTTTAACTTTAGCCCTTTTTTGGCCCATATAAAAATATAAGCACTTAATATTCCAAAAGAGGAGTGCAAGTTCTACAGTAAATATGTATAATAACATACATGCATAACATAGATAAACAAGGTCTTACAAGGAAAAAGTTGTGAACCAGGGTATCCTTCTCCATCTGTTACCTCCTTTAATTGATTGTACTTCTGTTACACTTGCATGCTTCCGATCATATTTTAAAATAAAATAAGCACAAGTACATGATGCGGTTCAATATAGAAATAAGAATTTGCAGCCAACATAAATAAAGAACACTGGATCAACATGGAAATATATATTTATACAATATATAATACCATAATTATCATCTGATATCAAATACTGCTGCTATGTGAAAGAAACATCCTTGCTAACATAACAATGCTCAACAAAGTCAATTCATAAGGCAAACTAAAATCTTGGTGAAGATATGTGACAATTTTTCGAGTATCATACCACTCCATATGTACCCTAGCGTCGACAGACTTGTGATCTAATTAGTTCTTACACTGGCGCTAATGCACCTATAGGTCACATGCAACAATTTGCAAAAGCTCCATGTCGTTTATTTACAAGTGTCAATCCTGCAGGAGGTTACACTAGAATGATATAAACAGTGAATGAATGTAATGTGTTTAGTATTGCTAGAAATAAATGACAGTGTATACTCCCATCTTGCAAGATGTAGCGCTCATGGTGATAACAAATGTATTCTTTCCAAATGGACTGTTTATAGTGCCAATAAGTAGACATTATTAGTAATGTATTAGTGTGTACCTTTCTGTTTATCAGTACATATCGTGCATGGCTGCAATAAATGTACTTCTTTTCTATCATATATTACTGGACCCATCACATATACTCTTTCTGGGTTCTAATCATCAACGGTTCCATCGTTACAAATATAACAATGCCCATTATATATAAATAATACAATCTGTATAAATATAACACATCGACGGGCGCAGCGTGCCGCCGCGCGTGCCATGCTAGTATAGAGATTATAGCCCTATCGTTGCCAGTATACCCTGGCTACTCCATATGGAACGATCTGTTGGATATTTGTGGTCAGGTTGTTCTGACTGAAGAACAAAGGGGCGTTTCTTCGTGCTCCTTTAAACTTCATCTGCACGTTTTAAAGCCAAAACAAAGGGACGTTTCTTCGTGCTCCTTTTACATGGAAAATAAATCAAAAAGGTGTGTACTATATAGTCTTCAGTAATTTATCAGAGTTGTTGTTTGCTCTTCGGTGATGTGAGCTCAGTTTCAACTTTTAACATATATAGAGTCTTCAGTTATTTATCTTTCCTCCACCAATGCTCGACTCGATCAGTCGAAAACAATCTGTTGACTTCTGCTCCCCCCAGCCGTATAACGGTATGAACGACACCCTTTTTGTTGTCTGTTTGGCGGAAACCGACATGGACATGCAGCTTTTCACCAGTCAGTCCATCTAGACATTCAGCCCCCATTTTACATGTAGTTTGGAGTTTATCTTGTTCTGGCTCAGTGTTTGGGAATATGCAGCAGATATCAGAGAAAGCTCAAATAGAAAAGAACTTGCATTGCATTAGCGGAGGAGAGACGCTGCATTTCATTGTGTCTGCAGCATTCAATCCAAAAACTCTCGAGCGAGCTGCAGAGCAAACAAAAACATACACATCATTCACTTCAAGGAACGCTCCAGCAGCTATACTAGCTGGTGTAGCAGGTTGGGTCTGGTAGACAGAACACATATACGATCAAGTTGTAACTCCACACTTCTAAGGCATTAAAGATGCGTTTTATGTGCTACTCCATCTGTCCCATAATGTTTAGCAACAGCTATTCCCAGAAGTTTAGGTTTTAACATTTGTGCATGCAACCTGTTTTTAAATAAATGTTTAGCAACAGCTATTCCCAGAAGTTACAAACCCAATTAGCAAATCTGCCATCTCCCTACAAGAATCCGACATTAGCGGTTCACCATGATTCCCAAAATGGACCACCATTGCTAACAAGACTCCAAGGTGCCACTGTCAGGACAAGACACGCTTGCCCACCACAACAAAAAACCTATGCGTGTGTCCCAGCACACCTGGAAGTTTGAACGGCCCTTGCTCGCTATCAGAATTGAATAAGATGGTAATACAAAAAAGAGTGTCAAGACACGCTTGTCAACCAACAAAAAGAGGCTATGCCTTCGTCCCAGCACCCTTGGAAGCTGGTACAGTCATCCATCGCTGCCAGATTTGCATGAAGTGATAAAACGGAAATATCAGCCCAGTGCCGTTAGCGTGCCAACTATCTAAACCCTCACCATCAGTTTCTTCTGTTCCTGCACAAGTCCACAATCACGGTTAGATTTCAATCAAGTCCGTAAGTAGACATGGCTGCACAAACCAAAAACAACAACATGCTTCAGCTTCAATGAAGGGACCACACTTACTACGGAATACGCCAAGGCAAGCGTACATCAGCATACTGGCTTTCCTCCCTTCATGAGTCTCCTTTTCTTTTTTCTGTATAAATACAGAAAACATGATGAGACTTACGCATCAACAGCAAGTGGACAAACATGTTTGCATCGACTACAAACATCAAAACACTTGAATGAAACCATCAACCTCACAATAAATACACCAAAAAACAAGAAAGTTTGTTTTTTCAAGTTCAGTCCATCAACATGTGATTTGACATTGAAAGATAATGTGACTTTCACATTTACATGTAAAATCGTCAAAAAGGAAAACATTTAGGTGTAAGGAATGGCTTCTAGTATATATATCATCATCAGTTTCATGAATTTAACAGGCCTCAGCCGACTATGAAAAGAAAATACAAGTGCTACTAACATATATTCAATCCTAGACATTGCACTTCATAATCCGTAAGCTTGATATGCATTCATGTTCCTACATGTCTTTACCTATCGCATGCAACAGTATTCTTGATTCAGAAAGAAATCTTATTCCAATGTAATATTTGTGTCTGATTACATGATTACTTTGTGAAAGGTCACCAAATGCATGTATGTACAAAATATATACGAGTGATATGCACCAAAGGTCCTAAAATCGGTTCGAGGGGTGTCAAATTAGTCTGCAAGTTGTTTATCACTGGTCCTATGCTGCCCAGAACACGTCTGACCTGCTAACGTGGCGCATTGACTGTTGCCACGTCCACATGGATCTCAGTAGGGATAACCGAATAAAACAATATTTGGCATAAACACATCTGGCTAGCCTCTCATTCTCAGTTGCGGTCCCTCTCTTTCATTCCATTCCTGTCCTCGAGTAAGATGAGACCAACTGCTGCCGCCCAATTGGCAGCCAGCACAGGGCACACCCACCTCACCTCTCCTACCGTTTTCTTCGTTATGTCGCTGCCTTTCCTGCTTGAGTCGCTGCTGCCATTGATGTGGACATGTGCCCCCACACCACCTAGTGCTGACTCCGTCCGCCAGAAGACCACACCATCGAGGCGAATCCAATCCTGCCACCAGCACCGTCCCGTGCATTGAGTTGCTCAAATTGTACGTGCCTTCCTCAAGTCTGGCCGACAACCACTGCCTTTGATCTCTGCCGCCAGTGAGCTGTCACTTCCATCCACTCCACCCTGATCCCATCGACCCATGCATCTGCTAGGTATGGCCGAGGATGAACTGCTCCACTTAGGCCCAATCCTCGCCTATCATCGGTCCATCACAGCTGCCAGCTTCTTCAGTGGGCTCGACTTGCAGCTCTACCGTCACACGCAGCCATGGATTCGCAAGGAAGCGACACTGCCTTCTTGTAGCTCCACCACACGTCGCATTACTCCAGTGTTGTTTTCGTGCAGTTGATCAGAGCAGAGGAGAGAGCACGATGGAGGGGACCGCAGACCGGGCTTGCGGCTCACCGGTTCCAGGGTGCAGTCGCTGCTTATGTGTGTGAAAAAGGAGAGTTGGGGACCACAAATGAGAATGAGAGGATATGTCAGACATGGTAACTTTAAGAGAGAGAAGGGGGGGGGGGGGGGGGGGGGGGGGGGGTATCTGTAGTTTTGAAGTTTTAGGACTAATTTGACACCCCTAGATGTTTAAGGACCTATAATACAATGCACTCTCCATATAGTGATTAAAATTATTAATGTGCATCACTAATACCATTAAGGGCCAAACAGAGGCGTAGACTGACTTGTCCACGTGCCATTTTACTGTGCTAGCGATTGGGCAAAAAACTGCTTGCTTTCCCTACTGTCTCATCGGCCCACTTCTCTGGGTATCCGAGCTCCGTAGCGCATATTGGATCACTCACCTCCCCCGGGGCTTGTTAATCGGCGCAGGACCAGACAGAGAGACGCAGCAAGTAACTGAAGGAAGCTTCTGGGGTTTTTCTTCTACTCTCCCATTGGTGGAAATCTGTGTATCGAGCCTCACAAGCACGTTCTTGTCTCCTCTTTCTCTCTCACTGGGCATGGCATTTCCTCTCCCACTCCTCTGCCTATCCCTCTTTGCCAGTGCAACTTTCTCCCCTCCTCCTAGATCGACGCCCTTCACCCAGGCGATGGCGACGGTGGCGGCACAGTACCACAATGAGGAGGGCCTCAGTTACGAGCACCACTGTTCCGGCTGCGACAGTAGCGGCAAAGGAAGAGAAGGGATGCAGTTTTGAAGACTGTTTCAGTTAGGTATATATTCATAATTTTGCCAAGCGCAAGGGCTGCCTGTGCTTATAAAGTTCTTTTGTGGTTCAGGTAAGAGTAGAACTCCTAAAATAGTTCAATGCCAGGTACCTTAGAATTCTGATCAATTTCACTATTTTGTGGTTCCAGTTCCCATAATTGAAGCTAGCAACTATGAATCCTAGACAAACTACCTATGCTCATGTGCCGTTGGAATTTTGCACCTCCTTAACATGCCTACGCTCCTGCAGAACATATAAGCTTAAACTGTCTCCTATTTATCATGTCATATGATATATTGGATGCCTTTTTTCTCAAAATTCCTCTTATACAAGTTAGATGTACACAGGTTGGTTGTTTCCTTTCAGCAAGTTTGGTTTTCTAACTTGAAAGTTCCAGTTTAGTTTTTCCATTTAACAGAGAAGGAGATACTCTCCAATCATGTGTACCTAAACATCATGGCATCATGGAGAATCAGTAAAAAAACCTGAATGAATTTGATTGCCAATTGTTGGGCTACAAATGGACATGCTTTTCTGGATGGAACGACACAAAACTCAAAGCAGGTGATTTTGCGTCCAGAACTTTTCCCAGATTACTTTTCGAAGAAACGCCAATATCTTATCCTGATATTGTGTGTGCATGTATGCTTTTGTCCATATGTCAGCAAAGAAACTTTGGGGGTTGTATAAATGTTCCTGAACAAACAATCAGTAACCCTGCAATCTTCACAAAAGAAGCACCTAACTGAAAAATCAGAAGTATTCTCGTTATTCCCCTGGTCATGTGAAGACATCAAATTTCCTCCTACAATCACTTATTGTTTGTTTTAGATTATGACCAACCAAAGCCACTATTTCGGTTGAATAAATGGGATGCTAACTGAAAACACCTGGCATTGACGTTGATAAAAGCATCTCACGCTACTTATTGATAACGTATGATTTCACTGCCAAATTTTGCCCCATCCCTTGGTTTCATTATTAAGATGTTAAGGCAGATGTGATTTTACTAAAAAAAACTTGGTCCAAAGGACCATCAAGTTTGTCATACAGGAGATAGCATGACTTGTCCTGCAGCCCCCCAGATACCTTCCATATGGCCCTGCTTAATTGGGTATCATACCAGAACATTAGGATGAGATAATAGCCATCACTCATCACACACGTAGAAGCGTAAATGCTCATAAATTTGGTTCCCTACAGATTACAGACCTACAGTTGCTTGGATAACTTCAGTTAAAAACAAATGAGATTGATTGGGTTATGAACGTGATTTGAACAAATTGTCTTGATATTCCTTTGTTTTTTATAAAACTTCACTCCCAGTCCCACCATGCACGCATTGTACTGTGTAGTACAAAAGGCTATAACGGTTTACTTTTGTGTCAATATTGTTCTTTAACCTTGAGAAATGCTTGTAGGGGTACAAGCATATATGTCTGAAATTCTGAATTACTCCACTTCTAGTGACAGGTGACTTGAAAGTCGCCAGGTGTTTTTTCATGTTGATAGTGGGCTCAGCTAGCAGTTTGGGTTTCAACGGAGTGATTAGATCTTTCTATTGCAGTGTGCTATATTTTTCCTTCTGTGTATTAGTATGATTGATTGCCATGCACTAAGACTTTCAGTTCAGCAAACTCTTCTCTGTTTGTTTTCATTAACCAATGTGCTTTCTAATATATATGATCGCTGGTTTCAGCGACAGGAATTGTTGCCACCGAAACCCTTCATGCAAAGGGCTACCCATCTGCATTTTCTCGACGATTACTCTACGTATATGTTCCGTATTTGTTGACTTATCCTTTGTATACATCATCTGTGTTTAGTTTGCACAGATTATGTTTGCAAGTTCTGTGGTGTCATCGGTCTCCCACCAACTCTGTTGTGGGTCATGTACCTAAATATGGCCATGATAGCAGGATTAAAAGTTTTTTATGTACATGATGTGATTTATTCATGCTATTATCAGAAATTCCAGTCGTACATTTGACTTTGAGAAATTACTGGCACATATGCCTGTGCGTTGCAACGGGACTAAAAATTAAGGTGTCCATCAGTGTGGCAAGATAGCATCCAGATTCACGGGAGGGAGACGCACATCAAACTATAAAAGACATACCAGTCAACCCTTAAGACCGGTGCTAAGGATCAATTAGTTCTCCTTATAATCCTAACACCTACACTTAGTTAGCTTTACACCTCCACACATCCAACTTGTAGCAACACTGATTGACCTCGCTACAACATGCGTTCGGCAATGGCGTCGTCCTTGTTGTGTCCATGTGGTCGTCTTTGCTACATTGTCCGTGTGATTTGTTGTCCTGGCAGCATTTATGTAATCGGTTTTGCAGCATGCTGGTCCAACTTCCCAATAGAAAAATAATAGCGGCGACTGGTGTTCCATTGGCGTGCTTCCAGACGTAGAAAGCGATTGACCTTCCAACGTTGTCTTATGCTTTGTGCGACAGCAGCGGGCCTAAAACTGTTGTGTGTGTCATTTGCAGCAACAATGCTCGATCGAAAGTTGCATGTAGATTAACCTGGGTTTTTTTTTCTTTCAAAAAAGTAAAACTTGATAGCAACAGAAACACCGAGAAATAAAAACATTCCCTTGCACATTGAAAAGGTTAACAAGCTGCCCAAAAATCAAAGCTGAAGGCAGGTCGTTTGCTTCTTTTTTTCGTTTTTAAGTAGTTTGCTAGCGAGACTCGATTAATCCCATGGAAAGAAGGCAGCAACATATGTCCCGTGTTGCACACATCTCGGGGGTTGTTTTGTTAGCGTGCATTAAGATTCAGCCGTCACTCACCAGCTATATATACCACTACAACCAGGTATCTTATATCTTTTGTTAGTTAGATTCAGCCATATCATACACTACATGGGACATGCAAGCACATCACGAGACAACAATCCAGCCATCCTTCCCACATTTCTGTTTAGAGCCAACATTAATTCTTTTGTCAGGCTCTATTCCCACAATTTCATTTAATTAGAGCCAACATTAATTCCTTCACTCCCGCAACTTACCCTTCGTTGGGCTTGATGATTACTCGACAACTCTTAGGCGTATATAAACTGGTGGATTTTTGTGGATCGAAGTGAGGTGGGATAAATATTCAAACAAACCCTCTCTGTATAAAAAAATTACCGTGCTTTTAAATTTTTCAAAAATGGTCGTGTTTTCATATTTGTAAATAAATTAAAAAATGTTTTGGATTTTCAGAAAATGTTCGTGTTTTTTAAAGTTTGTTCGGAATGTTTTTTTTTCTGATTTTCACAACTTTTAAAACATGTTCAGAATTTCAGAAAATGTTTCCGTTTTCAGAAATTGTTCACAGATTGAAAAAATGTTCATGTTTTCATTTTCAAGAATTTCAAATAATGTTCCCGTTCCCAAATTTGTTCAAAAATGTTTAAAAAAACGTGTTTTCAAATTTTGTTGGAGTTTCTAAAAATTTGGATTTTTTTGTTTGAAATTTTCACAACTTTTCAGAGTTTTTGTGGAATTTCACAAAAAAATCTGTTTCCACAAATTGTTCAATTTATTTTTAAATATTCATGTTTTCCTTTTTGCAGGGGTTTCATTTTTTTGTGTTTTCCAGTTTTTCTCGGGAGTTTAAAAAATGTTTGCGTTTTCACATTTTGTTTTGGAATTTAAAAAATGTTCCTATTTGAAAAACTTGTTCATGATTTTCAGAAAATGATTCATTTTTTTTAAATATCTTTACAAATTTGTAAAGTGTTTTCGTTTCACAAAACATTCTGGTATTATTTTAAAAAACAATTGCGTTCAAAATTTAAAAAATATTCGTATCTGCAGTGGAGATTGGTTCTTAATGCTTTGCACTATCTTATAACCAGTAAAGCTTGGTAGGTCAACTGGTTGTAGCGTGACGTTGTAGTATGACATCCAGGGTTCGATCCCCCCTCAGTGCATCTTTGTTTGAAGCTACAGTTTGTCATCGCAGCCTATCAATATCTTCATGGGCCGGCCCAGTTGTTCGAGAAAATCACGGATGTACGTAAAAAATTAACCCAGCATCCCATGACAAACGAGAAAAATAACCAGCGATCTATGACGGACGAAAATTAGCTTGGTCCCACCATAAACGAAAAAAGTGGAGAAGCAATCCTCCCTTTAATATTAGGTAAAGATAAAGATTGTACTATTTGAATAGAACATGTGACTTTGTATTCCCATAATTTTTCTCAATAAAAATCCCATAAATAAATGCGTGAGCTGTTCAGGCCCAGCCAAATAGTTTGATCAAATTAAACGTGGTGCCCGACAACCTGGCGTACAGATCACCACCAAAAAGCTCGCTAAATCATGTAGGGTAACAGGGCTCCACTAGTCTCTCTCTCTTCTTCTCTGCTGGCTGGTGGTGAATGGAGAAAAAGGGCACTGATCAAATCTTATATAGGTGGCACACATGGCTCGCCCAGGAAGCGCGCCAAGGCGCACCCCAGCTTTTAGTGACATAAATACGACATTGATCAGATATTACATCAGTTATAGATATTTTCTGCTTTCAACCTAGGGTGATTTTTGGACACTTCATCTAACTTACACCACAAAGTGCCACTACAAGATTCAAGTTTTTCTCTATTTATTTTGGCAAAAGAAACCTGAGATAGTCATATACCACAATGTTGCAAAATAACAAGTGTTGAGGTTTCTTACCTTGTACCCGCGGAGCTGTTAGTCTCAGCTCCTTCTTCATGCTGCTTGCTTTCCTCAGAGCGCTCAGCTACCTTCATTTCTTTCTTGCTTTCCTCTAGTAGGTCATCACGAATCTTCTGCATGTTTGTTAATCATATCACACATGTTAGATATAGATATCATTTTTAATGATTTGATTTCGCAAGAAATTTGTCTTACCCGAGCATGAGAGGCTAAAAGTCCAATCTTGATATCATTTTTGGTCTTATCCGTGCCACACTGAGAAGTCACTAGCCCAATAACTTTGCCGTTTAAATCAAAAACCGGAGCAGACATTAACTGGTTCTGAATAGCATATCCTACGTTAAGCAAGTTCCCAGAGCGACATAAGACCAAAAAGTAATTCTCAGATCCTTCGATTCATTTTGGCATCCCTTGCAGCACAGGAAGGCTGTACCACAAATGCTGGGATATGTGATAAACAGGATTTCGAGTTAGGAGCGAGAATAAAAGCATCTGAGGGTTGATTAACATCTATTTCACTAAATTCAATCATACTGCAACCAGCTTTGTAGTCAACTTCTAGCAAAGTGAATCGATCTGCAGACACTAATCTCCTTGCTTCCAGTTCAGTGTTGTCATTGAAGTGAACAAAGATTCTACCGCTTTCTTCACTCAAACGCGAGGATGTCATTATTGCTGTTGTATTGGTATTTGATGGAGGGGAAACTACAGAACCAACACAATATCGACCATATGGATGCTGTCGAACAATCACAACAGAGCTAGAGACCTTCTCAGAAACAACTTGGAATACTTGCTCCATTTAATAAACTCTGTAAAAAAGGTCATGACATGGTAAACAAGGAACAATAAATAAAGTGATCAACCAGGAGCATCCATAAAGATATTAAAACAAGACCATGAAAAGAAAATGGAAAGGAAACCATTTAATTACTGATGAACAGAAAAAACATAGTGCTAAGATGGCGCCAAAAATTTAGATTTTTCTATAGAGTTTCTGGGTGATAAAAGACCTATTCTTAATGCAGGTGGCAGTGGCCAGTTCACTTCAGAGCGGAGTTAATTAGATAAGTTCATAAACTAGTAAATGCATTTCATACACTAGCGCGCATGTTAAATATATCTTTGCTTAATCTGACCACTTATAACTTGTAAGATGTAAGGGACCACCCGTACACTTTCGGCCTTTTTCACTATTTTGACCTTTTTAGGAAACTTTCGCACGAAATGAACTTCACACAAAACTATTTTACAATCTGACCCTTTTGATAACGCCACAAACCGTGGCGTTTCTTCTCTGTTTGAAAACGCCGAACTAGCTAGCGTTGCTCCACTTCATAAATAAATGGCAATATGAGCAAGCAACTTGCAACGCCAACACCCATGGCGTTTCTTGCATGGGCACCAACGCCAGCCACACTTGGCGTTTCCAGAAATGCGAGATACTTTGGCGTTTCTGCCCTGCCATGTAGCGTCCTGACCAGGCCAGCAACGCTAGCTAGTTCGGCGTTTCCAAATAGAGAAGAAACGCCACGGCTTGTGGCGTTGCCAAAAGGGTCAGATCGTGAAATAGTTTTGTGTGAAGTTCATTTTGTGCAAAAGTTTTCTAAATGGGTCAAAATAGTGAAAAGAGCCTACACTTTCTGTAAAATTTCACATTTTCTTATGGCATTGTGTATCTACAGCTCAATGCAAGTTTCATTGAGATGTTGCGAATAATCAGGGTGTAGTAAAGGCTAAACTGTTACTAGATGGGAAACAGCAAGGGGGGAGGCGGCGGGTGGCCGCGGCTCACATTGCGAGCGCTGGAGGGCAGCACGGACGGCGGTAGCGCGGAGCGGGAGAAGACAGGGACTCTCGCCGACCTCCTGGCGGACCTGGACCGGCGGGTGGCCGCGCGGCGGCAGACTCGAGAGCGGCGGGGCTGGGGCGCGGTGTGTGCGGCGGCTACTTCTCCCCAAACCCTTGTTTTTCGAAAGGTGCAGTTTCGCTCGACCAGGTGCTTCGCTCGATCTAGGTCATGGTGAGCTGCGGCAATTTTAGCAAACGGGCTGTGGAAGCTTGGGAAAGAAGCGCCGGGCCCAACCCAAATCCTATCTTCTTTTCTTTTTCTTCTCCTCTTATTTTTTTTTTCCTATCCTACTATCTTCTTCTTCTCCCATCCCATCTAAAAAAAGAAGAACCCCTAAAAAAATCTAAAACAGGAAGATTCCTTGTTCCACCCTTTATTTTCGTAAACTCGTCATTTTTATTAAACCAGCGTGTGATTGGATGGTTAGGAGGACAATGATATCTCCAACCCATCAGGGTTCAAGTCCTGGTGTTCGCACTTTTCTGGATTTATTTTAGAATTTCAGGCGATGCGCGTTCAGCAGGAGGAGACGTTTTCGTCAACTACGAGGCGTCTGTGATAACTTCGTCAATCTCAAGATAATATGTTAGCTCGGTCTCTTTAAGCTGCTCATAGAAGTAGGGTGTGCATGTGTGTATTTATAAGGATAAGTGTATGTGCTCTATAGTAAAATATCAACGGTCCTTTATTAAGAAAAAGTAAAATACCAACAGTCTTAAAATTTGATATTAGTGTGCTATTAGAAAAATATTGTATTCAAAATTATTTAGCAAGTCATTTGTTAGCAAGCTATAACGTGCTATTAGCGGCACTATGGGGCATTATTTGTTTCGGTGGTTTAAACTCAATGGCCACCACTTACCCTGCATTAAATGTTGAGGTACACATGCCAGTATGTCACAATCATTTGGTCTCCTAATTCTAAAAAGAAAAACATCCATTGACGACAAATTGAACACAACGATGCATGGTGTGTTCTAAACACGATTGCAGCGGGACGGCGGAGCGCACCTTAGGTTCTACTCCTTCCGTCCGAAAATACTTGTCATCAAAATGGATAAAAAAAGATGTATTTTCTTTTGATGACAAGTATTTTCGGACGGAGGGAGTAGTATATATGAGCATCATGGCCCTGCCTGGGCCTGGTGCTTGCATGCCTTGTAGGTCATTCCTTGCATCCCCTGAAGGCTGCACGGTCTGCCCATTGGCATGAGCGGGAGAGTGATTCCTTGCAGCGCCGGCTTGGGAAGGGTGATTCACGGCTGACACACTCTATTCCTGGCCGTCAGTTGACCATGGGGCCCGGGGTTCTAAGAACTCCGGGGTATAAGGTGATGGAAATATGCCCTAGAGGCAATAATATAATGGTTATTATCATATTTCTTAAATCATGATAAAGGTTTATTATTCATGCTAGAATTATATTGACCAAAAACTTAAAAATACATGTGTGGATACATAAACAAATACCATGTCCCTAGTGAGCCTCTACTAGACTAGCTTGTTGATCAAAGATGGTTAAGGTTTTCTAACCATAGACATGAGTTATCATTTGATAACGGGATCACATCATTAGGAGAATGATGTGATGGACAAGACCCATCCGTTAGCTTAGCATATGATCGTTCAGTTTATTGCTACTGCTTTCTTAATGTCAAATACATGTTCCTTCGACCATGAGATCATGCAACTACCGGATACCGAAGGAATAATTTGTGTGCTATCAAACGTCACAACGTAACTGGGTGATCATGAAGATGCTCTACAGGTATCTCCAAAGGTGTTTGTTGAGTTGGCATGAATCGAGATTAGGATTTGTCACTCCGTGTATCGGAGAGGTATCTCTGGGTCCTCTCTGAAGGAAATATGCCCTAAAGGCAATAATAAAGTTGTTATTTATATTTCCTTATATCATGATAAATGTTTATTATTCATGCTAGAATTGTATTAACCGAAAACTTAGTACATGTATGAATACATAGACAGACAGAGTGTCCCTAGTATGCCTCTACTAGACTAGCTCGTTAATCAAAGATGGTTAAGTTTCCTAACCATAGACATGTGTTGTCATTTGATGAACGAGATCACATCATTAGAGAATGATGTGATGGACAAGACCCATCCGTTAGCTTAGCACTATGATTGTTTAGTTTATTGCTATTACTTTCTTCATGACTTATACATGTTCCTGTGACTATGCGATTATGCGACTCCCGAATACCGGAGGAACACTTTATGTGCTATCAAACGTCACAACGTAACTGGGTGATTATAAAGATGCTCTACAGGTGTCTTCATGGTGTTTATTGAGTTGGCATAGATCAAGATTAGGATTTATCACTCCGATTGTCGAAGATGTATCTCTGGGCCCTCTCTGTAATGCACATCACTATAAGCCTTGCAAGCAATGTGACTAATGGGTTAGTCACGAGATGATGCATTACGGAACGAGTAAAGAGACTTGCCGGTAACGAGATTGAACTTGGTATGATGATACCGATGATCGAATCTCGGGCAAGTAACATACCTATGACAAAGGGAACAACGTATGTTGTTATGCGGTTTGACCGATAAAGATCTTCGTATAATATGTAGGAACCAATATGAGCATCCAGGTTCCGCTATTGGTTATTAACCAGAGATGAGTCTCGTCATGTCTACATAGTTCTCGAACCCGTAGGGTCCGCACGCTTAACGTTCAATGACGATCGGTATTATGAGTTTATGTGTTTTGATGTACCGAAGGTAGTTCGGAGTCTCAGATGAGATCACGGACATGATGAGGATACATCAACATGCCCTGCCAGTTGCCGATAACTCAGTTACAAAACATGATCATCTCATACAATAAAGTGACAACCATATGGCTCCTGCCAGTTGCCGATAACTCGGTTACAAAACATGATCATCTCATACAATAAAATTTAGCATCATGTCTTGACCATATCACATCACAACATGCCCTGCAAAAACAAGTTAGACGTCCTCTACTTTGTTGTTGCAAGTTTTACGTGGCTGCTACGGGCTTAAGCAAGAACTAATCTTACCTACGCATCAAAACCACAACGATAGTTTGTCAAGTTGGTGTTGTTTTAACCTTCGCAAGGACCGGGCGTAGCCACACTCGATTCAACTAAAGTTGGAGAAACTGTCACCCGCAAGCCACCTATGTGCAAAGCACGTCGGGAGAACTGGTCTCGTGTAAGCGTACGCGTAATGTCGGTCCGGGCCGCTTCGTCCAACAATACCGCCGAACCAAAGTATGACATGCTGGTAAGCAGTATGACTTATATCGCCCACAACTTACTTGTGTTCTACTCGTGCATATAACATCAACATATAAAACCTAGGCTCGGATGCCACTCTGGGTTTCGTAGTAATTTCAAAAAATTTCCTACGCACACGCAAGATCATGGTGATGCATAGCAACGAGAAGGGGAGTATGATCTACATACCTAGTAGATTGACAACGGAAGCGTTTGGTTGATGTAGTCGTATGTCTCCACGATCCGACCGATCAAGCACCGAAACTACGACACCTCCGAGTTCTAGCACACGTTCAGCTCGATGACGATCCCCGGACTCCGATCCAGCAAAGTGTCGGGGAAGAGTTCCGTCAGCACGATGGCGTGGTGACGATCTTGATGTACTACTGCTGAAGGGCTTTGCCTAAGCACCGCTACAATATTATCGAGGACTATGGTGGCTGGGGGCGCCGCACACGGCTAAGGAATAGATCACGTGGATCAACTTCTGTGTCTCTGGGGTGCCCCTGCCTCCGTATATAAAGGACTAAAGGGGGGGAGGCGGCCGGCCAAGGAGGGCGCGCCAGGAGAGTCCTACTCCCTCTGGGAGTAGGATTCCCCCCAATACTAGTTGGAATAGGATTCGCGGAGGGGGGAAAAGAGAGAGAGGGGCCGGCCCCCTCTCCTTGTCCTATTCGGACCAAGGGAGGGGAGGGGCGCGCGGCCCATGTAGGGCTGCCTCTTCTCTTTTCCACTAAGGCCCATCATGGCCCATTTAGCTCCCGGGGGGTTCCGGTAACCTCCCGGTACTCCGGTAAAATCCCGATTTCACCCGGAACACTTCCGGTATCCAAACATAGGCTTCCAATATATCAATCTTTATGTCTCGACCATTTCGAGACTCCTCGTCATGTCCGTGATCACATCCGGGACTCCGAACAAACTTCAGTACATCAAAATGCATAAACTCATAAAATAACTGTCATCGTAACCTTAAGCGTGCGGACCCTACGGGTTCGAGAACAATGTAGACATGACCGAGACATGTCTCCGGTCAATAACCAATAGCGGAACCTGGATGCTCATATTGGCTCCTACATATTCTACGAAGATCTTTATCGGTCAGACCGCATAACAACATACGTTGTTCCCTTTGTCATCGGTATGTTACTTGCCCGAGATTCGATCGTCGGTATTCCAAATACCTAGTTCAATCTCGTTACCGGCAAGTCTCTTTACTCGTTCTGTAATACATCATCCCGCAACTAACTCATTGGTTGCAGTGCTTGCAAGGCTTAAGTGATGTGCATTACCGAGAGGGCCCAGAGATACCTCTCCGACAATCGGAGTGACAAATCCTAATCTCGAAATACGCCAACCCAACATGTACCTTTGGAGACACCTGTAGAGCTCCTTTATAATCACCCAGTTACGTTGTGACGTTTGGTAGCACACAAAGTGTTCCTCCGGCAAACGGGAGTTGCATAATCTCATAGTCATAGGAACATGTATAAGTCATGAAGAAAGCAATAGCAACATACTAAACGATCGGGTGCTAAGCTAATGGAATGGGTCATGTCAATCAGATCATTCACTTAATGATGTGATCCCGTTAATCAAATAACAACTACTTGTTCATGGTTAGGAAACATAACCATCTTTGATTAACGAGCTAGTCAAGTAGAGGCACACTAGTGACACTTTGTTTGTCTATGTATTCACACATGTATTATGTTTCCGGTTAATACAATTCTAGCATGAATAATAAACATTTATCATGATATAAGGAAATAAATAATAACTTTATTATTGCCTCTAGGGCATATTTCCTTCACTTTCCCCTCCTAGTTGGACTAGGAAATGGGGAAAACCTACTCCTAGTAGGAGTAGGAATCCCCCCTTGGGGCGCGCCCTAGGATGCCGGCCCTCCCCCTCCGTCACTCCTTTATATACGGGGGAGGGGGCACCCCATAGACACACAAGTTGATTTCTTAGCCATGTGCGGTGCCCCCTCCATAGATTTCCACCCCGGTCATATTGTCGTAGTGCTTAGGCGAAGCCCTACGTCGGTAACTTCATCATCACCGTCAACACGCCGTCGTGCTGACGAAATTCTCCCTCAGCCTCAGCTGGATCTAGAGTTCGAGGGACGTCACCGAGCTGAACGTGTGCAGATCATGGAGGTGCCGTGTGTTCGGTACTTGATCAGTTGGATCACGAAGACGTTCGACTACATCAACCGCGTTACTTAACGCTTCCGCTTTCGGTCTATGCATCTCCTAGATAGATCTTGCGTGATCGTAGGAAATTTTTTGAAATACTGCATTCCCCAACACTCTCGGTAATACACATCATAAGAAGCCTTGCAAGCAAAGTGACTAAGGAGTTAGTTGCAAGATGATGTATTACAGAACGAGTAAAGAGACTTGCTGGTAACGAGATTGAACTAGGTATGAAGATACCGACGATCGAATCTCAGGCAAGTAACATACCGATGGACAAAGGGAATTATGTATGTTGTCATAAAGGTTCGACCGATAAAGATCTTCGTGGAATATGTAGGAACCAATATGGGTATCCATGTCCCGCTATTGGTTATTGACCGGAGAAGCGTCTCGGTCATGTCTACATTATTCTCGAACCCGTAGGGTCCGCACGCTTAACGTTCGTTGACGATATAGTATTATATGAGTTATGTATGTTGATGACCGAATGTTGTTCGGAGCCCCGGATGAGATCACAGACATGACGAGGAGCTCCGGAATGGTCCGGAGGTAAAGATTGATATATAGGATGATATGGTTAGGCCAAGGGGTAAGGCCCATAAAGCTTTAGGTCGGTGCAAAAGGATGTTTTGCAGAGGTCAGGGACCAAACGCTGGAGACCCAGCCGTTTGGCGCTGGGCCAGACGCCGAGACCCATGGCGTCTAGGCCAGACGCCGAGGACTATGGAGTCTGGTCCTGGAAGTCCGAGAAGGACTCTTCCTTGCTGGCAAAACTGACTTTGAGGAGGCTCTTTCTCCAAGTTTCGACCCTAGGGCTCAACATATAAATAGGGGTTTTAATCATTTTTGCCATCGATTGTACTACACTACTCAGTTTTGCCACTAAATTTTTTCACTGCTCAAAAATGCCACTGTTCCGTTAGGCGCGTGCTAAAAAGCCATTTTTTATTGTTACCGTCAGGTCAATGGACGTTGACCATGTTATATGACTATAATGCCCCTGGTCTCATTTGCAAGATCTATCTCCATGGTGTGGGCCCAACTTGTCAAGGAGTAGGAAAAGAAATTACGAGGACCACTGTTCCGTCAGGCGCATGTTCAAAAAAGCCATTTTTTCACTTTTACCGTCGGGTCAATGGATGTTGACCACATTATATGACTATAATGCCCCTGGTCTCATTTGCAAGATCTCTCTCCATGGTGTGGGCCCAACTTGTCAAAGGAGTAGGAAAAGAAATTACGAGGAAAAAGAGCGATGAGGTGGATCGAACCAGAGACCTGAGTGTGTTCAGCGGAACAGATGTACTTGTACTTAACCTTATCCAATACCTAACCTGCTCGTATCAGTTTCCCTAGCCACCGCATGCCGATCCTCAACTGCAACTGGCGGTGGCCAAGCTGCCCGCCCAGCTCCGGCGCGCCTGCACTCGCCGCAGCCGCCGCACTGCCTGCCCAGCGCCGCCCCCGTCGTAGCTTCAGCGCTGCCTCCCGCCCAACATCGCCACTCGAGGCAGGCAGCTCCGACGCTTCTTCTGCCTGACTCCACAGCAACCCGTAGCTCCTCCCGAGTCCAACTCCGCCACCTCCCATGATGCCTTGAAGTGATTTGTTCCATGGCAATGGTGACGGACAACAGTCCTGAATCATAGAGGAGCGTCGGCCACCGGACGCCCCAGCATGTTGTAGCCTCTGAAATTCCGGCAGGGTGAGTATGCTAATTCTTAGTGTGGTGCGTGTGTGGCTCATAGTAGCTTGTAGAGATGGAATTTCTTGTGTAGAATTTGTAGTAGCTGATTGGTGCCTTGTTGATACTCGCGTGCAATTTGGTACACATGTTCTGATGGTCAGGATGGATATGGAATTATGGATACTAGAAGTAAAAAAGGTTGCAGATGTGAAGTTTGTAAATCTTGCTGCGTTTATGTTATTCTCAGAAAAATGGGCAGGCATCATGCCGAAATTTTCAGAGAAATTTAGAAAATCATGTGCTCCTGCTATCATATTTGTTGTTGCTGTCAATTAGTGTGTGATGCATGAATTAGCTAGCTGGAGAAATGGAGTAGTAGCAACAAGAAACGATATTATATACTGTTCGGTTTGAATATTATTTACCTAAAGGATATGGGACATTGCTACCTCTTGAGCACTTGCGTTGGTTTCCCTTGAAGAGGAAAGGGTGATGCAGCAAAGTAGCGTAAGTATTTCCCTCAGTTTTTGAGAACCAAGGTACCAATCCAGTAGGAGGCCGTGCACGAGTCCCTCGCACCTACACAAACAAATAAATCCTCGCAACCAACGCGATAAGGGGCTGTCTATCCCTACACGGTCACTTACGAGAGTGAGATCTGATAGATATGATAAGATAATATTTTTGGTATTTTTATGATAAAGAGAAATAAAAGATGCAAAGTAAAATAAATGGCAAAGGAAATAACTAAGTATTGGAAGATTAATATGATAGAAGATAGACCCGGGGGCCATAGGTTTTACTAGTGGCTTCTCTCAAGAGCATAAGTATTTACGGTGGGTGAACAAATTACTGCTGAGCAATTGACAGAATTGAGCATAGTTATGAGAATATCTAGGTATGATCATGTATATAGGCATCACGTCCGAGACAAGTAGACCGACTCCTGCCTGCATCTACTACTATTACTCCACACATCGACCACTATCCAGCATGCATCTAGAGTATTAAGTTCAAGAGAACAGAGTAACGCTTTAAGCAAGATGACATGATGTAGAGGGATAAACTCATGCAATATGATATAAACCCCATCTTGTTATCCTCGATGGCTACAATACAATACGTGCCTTGCTGCCCCTACTGTCAGTAGGAAAGGACACCGCAAGATTGAACCCAAAGTTAAGCACTTGTCCCATTGCAAGAAAGATCAAACTAGTAGGCCAAACCAAACTGATAATTCGAAGAGACTTGCAAAGATAATCAATCATACATAAAAGAATTCAGAGAAGATTCAAATATTGTTCATAGATGAACTTGATCATAAACCCACAATTCATCAGTCTCAACAAACACACCGCAAAAGAAGATTACATCGAATAGATCTCCACAAGAGAGGGGGAGAACTTTATATTGAGATCCAAAAAGAGAGAAGAAGCCATCTAGCTAATAACTATGGACTCGTAGGTCTGAAGTAAACTACTCACACTTCGTCGGAGAGGCTATGGTGTTGATGTAGAAGCCCTCCGTGATCGATGCCCCCTCCGCCGGAGCTCCGAAAAAGGCCCCAAGACGGGATCTCATGGATACAGAAAGTTACGGTGGTGGAATTAGGGTTTTGGCTCCGTATCTGGTAGTTTGGGGGTACGTAGGTATATATAGGAGGAAGGAATATGTCAGTGGAGCAACAGGGGGCCCACTAGGGTGGAGGGCGCGCCTAGGGGGGGTAGGCGCGCCCCCTACCTCGTGCCTTCCTCGTTGATTGCTTGACGTAGGGTCCAAGTCCTCTGGATCATGTTCATTCCGAAAATCACGTTCCCGAAGGTTTCATTCCGTTTGGACTCCGTTTGATATTCTTTTTCTGCGAAACCCTAAAATAGGCAAAAAAGAACAATTCTGGGCTGGGCCTCCGGTTAATAGGTTAGTCCCAAAAAATAATACATAAGTGTATAATAAAGCCCAATAATGTCCAAAACAGAATATAATATAGCATGGAACAATCAAAGATTATAGATACGTTGGAGACGTATCAAGCATCCCCAAGCTTAATTCCTGCTCGTCCTCGAGTAGGTAAATGATAAAAACAGAATTTTTGATGTGGAATGCTACTTGGCATAATTTCAATGTAATTCTTCTTAATTGTGGTATGAATATTCAGATCCGAAAGATTCAAGACAAAAGTTCAATATTGACATAGAAATAATAATACTTCAAGCATACTAACTAAGCAATTATGTCTCTTCAAAATAACATGGCCAAAGAAAGTTATCCCTACAAAATCATATAGTCTGGCTATGCTCTATCTTCACCACACAAAGTATTTAAATCATGCACAACCCCGATGACAAGCCAAGCAATTGTTTCATACTTTTGGTGTTCTCAAACTTTTTCAATCTTCACGCAATACGTGAGCATTAGCCATGGACATAACACTTTAGGTGGAATAGAATGGTGGTTGTGGAGGAGATAAAAAAGGGGGAAGATAGTCTCACATCAAATAGGCGTATCAACGGGCTATGGAGATGCCCATCAATAGATATCAATGTGAGTGAGTAGGGATTGCCATGCAACGGATGCACTAGAGCTATAAGTATATGAAAGCTCGACAAAAGGATCTAAGTGGGTGTGCATCCAACTCGCTTGCTCACGAAGACCTAGGGCATTTTGAGGAAGCCCATCACTAGAATATACAAGCCAAGTTCTATAATGAAAAATTCCCACTAGTATATGAAAGTGATAACATAGGAGACTCTCTATTATGAAGATCATGGTGCTACTTTGAAGCACAAGTGTGGTAAAAGGATAGTACCATTGTCCCTTCTCTCTTTTTCTCTCATATTTTTTATTTGGGCCTTTTTTATGGCCTCTTCTTTTTTATTTGGGCTTCTTTGGCCTCTTTTTTTTATATTTTATTTTTTGTCTGGAGTCTCATCCCGACTTGTGGGGGAATTATACTCTCCATCGTCCTTTCCTCACTTGGGATAATGCTCTAAAAATAATGATCATCACACTTCTATTTACTTACAACTCAACAATTACAACTCAATACTTAGAACAAAATATGACTCTATGTGAATGCCTCCGGCGGTGTACCGGGATATGCAATGAATCAAGAGTGACATGTATGAAAGAATTATGAACGGTGGCTTTGCCACAAATACAATGTCAACTACATGATGATGCAAAGCAATATGACAATGATGGAGCGTGTCATAGTAAACAGAATGGTGGAAAGTTGCAAGGCAATATATCTCGGAATGGCTATGGAAATGCCATGATAGGTAGGTATGGTGGTTGTTTTGAGGAAGGTATATGGTGGGTGTATGATACCGGCGAAAGGTGCGCAGTATTAGAGAGGCTAGCAATGGTGGAAGGAAGAAAAGTGCGTATGATCCATGGACTCAATCTTAGTCATAAAGAACTGATATACTTATTGCAAAAATCTACAAGTTATCAAAGCAAAGTATTACGCGCATGCTCCTAGGGGGATATATTGGTAGGAAAAGACCATCGCTCGTCCCCGACTGCCACTCATAAGGAAGACAATCAATAAATAAATCATGCTCCGACTTCATCACATAACGGTTCACCATACGTGCATGCTACGGGAATCACAAACTTCAACACAAGTATTTCTCAAATTCACAACTACTCGACTAGCATGACTCTAATATCACCATCTCCATATCTCAAAACAATTATCAAGTATCAAACTTCTCATAGTATTCAACACACTCATAAGAATTTTTTTATTAATCTTGAATGCCTAACATAATTAAAGCAAATTACCATGATGTTTTGTAGGACTCTGAAAATAATATAAGTGAAGCATGAGAGAACAATAGTTTCTATAAAACAAATCCACCGACGTGCTCTAAAAGATATAAATGAAGCACTAGAGCAAAAACTATATAACTCAAAAGATATAAGTGAAGCACATAGAGTATTCTAACAATATCTGAATCATGTGTGTCTCTCTCAAAAGGTGTGTACAGCAAGGATGATTGTGGAAAAATAACAAATAAAGACTCAAATAATACAAGACGCTCCAAGCAAAACACATATCATGTGGTAAATAAAAATATTGCTCCAAGTAAAGTTACCGATGGAAGTAGACGAAAGAGGGGATGCCTTCCGGGGCATCCCCAAGCTTTGGCTTTTAGGTGTCCTTAGATTATCTTGGGGTGCCATGGGCATCCCCAAGCTTAGGCTCTTTCCACTCCTTGTTCCATAATCCATCAAATCTTTTACCCAAAACTTGAAAACTTCACAACACAAAACTTAAAGTAGAAAATCTCATGAGCTCTGTTAGCGAAAGAAAACAAAACACCACTTCAAGGTACTGTAATGAACTCATTATTTATTTATATTTGTGTTAAAACAACTGTATTCCAACTTATATATGGTTTATAAACTATTTTACTAGCCATAGATTCATCAAAATAAGCAAACAACACATGAAAAACAGAATCTGTCAAAAACAGAACAGTCTGTAGTAATCTGTAGCTAACGCAAGATCTGGAACCCCAAAAATTCTAAAATAAATTTCTGGACGTGAGGAATTTATCTATAATCATCTTCAAAAAGAATTAAATAAATATCAGTTTCCAAATAAAAATGGCAGCAATTCTCGTGAGCGCTAAAGTTTCTGTTTTTTACAGCAAGATTAAAAAGACTTTCCCCAAGTCTTCCCAATGGTTCTACTTGGCACAAACACTAATTAAACACAAAAAACACAACCAAAACAGAGGCTAGTTAAATTATTTATTACTAAACAGGAGAAAAAATCAAGGAATAAAAAAAATTGGGTTGCCTCCCAACAAGCGCTATCGTTTAACGCCCTAGCTAGGCATAAAAGCAAGGATAGATCTAGATATTGCCATCTTTGGTAGGCAATCCATAAGTGGCTCTCATAATAGATTCATAAGGTAATTTAATTTTTTTTCTAGGGAAGTGTTCCATGCCTTTCCTTAACGGAAATTGGAATCTAATATTCCCTTCCTTCATATCAATAATTGCACCAATCGTTCTAAGGAGAGGTCTACCAAGAATAATAGGACATGAAGGATTGCAATCTATGTCAAGAACAATAAAAAATCTACGGGCACATAATTCCTATTTTCAACAATAAAAACATCATTAATTCTTCCCATAGGTTTCTTAATAGTGGAATCCGCAAGGTGCAAGTTTAAAGAGCAATCATCAAAATCACAGAAACCTAGCAAATCACACGAAGTCTTTGGAATCATGGAAACACTAGCACCCAAATCACACAAAGCATAGCATTCATGATCTTTAATTTTAATTTTAATAGTAGGTTCCCACTCATCATAAAGTTTTCTAGGGATAGAAACTTCCAACTCAAGTTTTTCTTCATAAGATTGCATCAAGGCATCAACGATATGTTTAGTAAAAGCTTTATTTTGACTATAAGCATGAGGAGAATTTAGCACGGATTGCAACAAGGAAATACAACCTATCAAAGATCAATTATCATAATTAAATTCCTTGAAATCCAAAATAGTGGGTTCATTACTATTTAAAGTTTTGACTTCTTCAATCCCACTTTTAACAATTTTAGCATCAAGATCTAAAGACTCCGAATTTTTGGAACGCCGTCTAGGTAAAGGTGGATCATATTCAGTCCCATTATTATCAACATTCATATTGCAAAACAAAGATTTAATAGGGGACACATCAATAACTTTTAGATCTTCATCTTTATTATCATGGAAACTAGAAGAACACGCTTTTATAAAGCAATCTTTCTTAGCACGCATCCTAGCGGTTCTTTCTTTGCACTCATCAATGGAAATTCTCATGGCTTTGAGAGACTCATTGATATCATGCTTAGGTGGAATAGATCTAAGTTTAAAATAATCAACATCAAGATAAATTCTATCAACGTTCCTAGCCAACTCATCAATCTTAAGCAATTTTTCTTCAATCAAAGCATTGAAATTCTTTTGCAAAGTAATAAATTCTTTAATATTAGATTCAAAATCAGAGGGCATCTTATTATAATTTCCATAAGAATTGTTGTAGGAATTACCATAATTATTAGAGGAATTACTAGGATACGGCCTAGGATTAAAGTTTCCTCTATACGCGTTGTTACCAAAATTATTCCTACCAACAAAATTCACATCCATAGATTCATTATTATTCTCAATCAAAGTAGACAAAGGCATATCATTAGGATCATAAGAAACACTTTTATTAGCAAATAATTTCATAAGTTCATCCATCTTTCCACTCAAAACATTAATTTCTTCTATCGCATGCACTTTCTTATTAGTAGATCTTTCAGTGTGCCATTGAGAATAATTAACCATAATATTATCTAGGAGTTTAGTAGCTTCTCCTAAAGTGATTTCCATAAAAGTGCCTCCCGCAGCCGAATCTAAAAGATTTCTAGAAGCAAAATTCAATCCGGCATAAAATTTTTGTATAATCATCCACAAATTCAAGCCATGTGTAGGGCAATTACGTATCATTAATTTCATCCTCTCCCAAGATTGTGCAACATGTTCATGATCAAGTTGCTTAAAATTCATAATATCATTTCTAAGAGAGATGATCTTAGCGGGAGGAAAATACTTAGAGATAAAAGCATCTTTGCACTTATTCCACGAATCAATACTATTTTTAGGAAAAGACAAAAACCAAGCTTTAGCACGATCTCTAAGCGAAAAAGGAAATAGCTTCAATTTAACAATATCATTATCCACATATTTCTTCTTTTGCATATCACATAAATCAACAAAGCTATTCATATGGGTAGCGACATCTTCACTAGGAAGGCCGGCGAATTGATCTTTCATGATAAGATTCAACAAAGCAACATTGATTTCACAAGATTCAGTATCGGTAAGAGGAGCAATCGGAGTGCTAAGGAAATCATTGTTGTTGGTATTGGTGAAGTCACACAATTTAGTATTATCTTGAGCCATCGTGACAAGCAAGCAATCCAACACACAAGCAAACAAGAAACGGGCAAAAAGAGGCAAATAGAGAAAGAGAGGGAGGATGGCGAGAGAGGGCGAATAAAACGGCAAGAGTGAAGTGGGGGAGAGGAAAACGAGAGGTAAATGGCAAATAATGTAATGCGGGAGATAAGGGTTTGTGATGGGTACTTGGTATGTCTTGACTTGCAACGGCGCCACAAGTGACTCGTTGTCGGGAGTCAAATCTTGACTTGTCTTGCGCGAACCTCCCCGGCAACGGCGCCAGAAATCGTTCTTGCTACCTCTTGAGCACTTGCGTTGGTTTTCCCTTGAAGAGGAAAGGGTGATGCAGCAAAGTAGCGTAAGTATTTCCTTCAGTTTTTGAGAACCAAGGTATCAATCCAGTAGGAGGCCGCGCACGAGTCCCTCGCACCTACAAAAACAAATAAATCCTCACAACCAACGCGATAAGGGGTTATCAATCCCTACACGGTCACTTACGAGAGTGATATTTGATAGATATGATAAGATAATATTTTTGGTATTTTTATGATAAAGAGAAATAAAAGATGCAAAGTAAAAAAAATGGCAAAGGAAATAACTAAGTATTGGAAGATTAATATGATAGAAGATAGACCCGGGGGCCATAGGTTTCACTAGTGGCTTCTCTCAAGAGCATAAGTATTTACGGTGGGTGAACAAATTACTGCTGAGCAATTGACAGAATTGAGCATAGTTATGAGAATATCTAGGTATGATCATGTATATAGGCATCACGTCCGAGACAAGTAGACCGACTCCTGCCTGCATCTACTACTATTACTCCACACATCGACCGCTATCCAGCATGCATCTAGAGTATTAAGTTCAAGAGAACAGAGTAACGCTTTAAGCAAGATGACATGATGTAGAGGGATAAACTCATGCAATATGATATAAACCCCATCTTGTTATCCTCGATGGCTACAATACAATACGTGCCTTGCTGCCCCTACTGTCAGTAGGAAAGGACACCGCAAGATTGAACCCAAAGTTAAGCACTTGTCCCATTGCAAGAAAGATCAAACTAGTAGGCCAAACCAAACTGATAATTCGAAGAGACTTGCAAAGATAATCAATCATACATAAAAGAATTCAGAGAAGATTCAAATATTGTTCATAGATGAACTTGATCATAAACCCACAATTCATCAGTCTCAACAAACACACCGCAAAAGAAGATTACATCGAATAGATCTCCACAAGAGAGGGGGAGAACTTTATATTGAGATCCAAAAAGAGAGAAGAAGCCATCTAGCTAATAACTATGGACTCGTAGGTCTGAAGTAAACTACTCACACTTCGTCGGAGAGGCTATGGTGTTGATGTAGAAGCCCTTCGTGATCGATGCCCCATCCGGTGGAGCTCCGAAAAAGGCCCCAAGATGGGATCTCGTGGATACAGAAAGTTACGGCGGTGGAATTAGGGTTTTGGCTCCGTATCTGGTAGTTTGGGGGTACGTAGGTATATATAGGAGGAAGGAATATGTCAGTGGAGCAACAGGGGGCCCACTAGGGTGGAGGGCGCGCCTGGGGGGGGGTAGGCGCGCCCCCTACCTCGTGCCTTCCTCGTTGATTTCTTGACGTAGGGTCCAAGTCCTCTGGATCATGTTCATTCCGAAAATTACGTTCCCGAAGGTTTCATTCCGTTTGGACTCCGTTTGATATTCTTTTTCTGCGAAACCCTAAAATAGGCAAAAAACAACAATTCTAGGCTGGGCCTCCGGTTAATAGGTTAGTCCCAAAAAATAATACATAAGTGTATAATAAAGCCCAATAATGTCCAAAACAGAATATAATATAGCATGGAACAATCAAAGATTATAGATACGTTGGAGACGATATCAGACATATATTTCCTTCTATTTCATAACTTTCCCTTAGCTCAGCTGGTAAGCACAAGCGCCTGTCCAGGTCATGGTCATGGGTTCGAAACCCCCTGGCTGACAAACAAGATAGGGGTATTTTTGTCATCTACCTTCGGTCAACGTCCTATGGCCCCTAGGTCTACTTCATATCCTATTTTTGAGCGGTGAAACTTTTTAGTGGCAAAACTGAGTAGTGTAGTACAACCGATGGCCAAACTGATAAAAACCATATAAATAGAGGGGCGGGGCTAGCACACGGAACACATCAAGATACACCAAGCCGTGTGCCAGCAACCCCACCCCTATAGTTTATCCTTCGTCATAGTTTTCGTTGTGCTTGGCGAAGCCCTGCGGAGATTGTTCTTCACCACCACCGTCACCAAACCGTCATGCTGCTGGAACTCATCTACTACTTCGCCTCTCTTGCTGGATCGAGAAGGCGAGGACGTCATCGAGCTGAACGTGTGCTGAACGCGGAGGTGACGTATGTTCGATACTTGATCCTCGATGGCAACAATACAATACGTGCCATGATGTAGAGGGATAAACTCAAGCAATATGATATAAACCCCATCTTTTTATCCTCGATGGCAACAATACAATACGTGCCTTGCTACCCCTGCTGTCACTAGGAAAGGACACCGCAAGATTGAGCCCAAAGCTAAGCACTTCTCCCATTGCAAGAAAGATCAATCTAGTAGGCCAAACTAAACCGATAATTCGAAGAGACTTGCAAAGATATCAAATCATGCATATAAGAATTCAGAGAAGAATCAAATATTGTTCATAGATAATCTTGATCATAAACCCACAATTCATCAGATCTTGACAAACACACCGCAAAAGAATTACATCGAATAGATCTCCAAGAGAATCGAGGAGAACTTTGTATTGAGATCCAAAGAGAGAGAAGAAGCCATCTAGCTAATAACTATGGACCCAAAGGTCTGAGGTAAACTACTCACACATCATCAAAGAGGCTATGGTGTTGATGTATAAGCCCTTCGTGATCGAATCCCCCTCCGGCAGATCACTGAAAAAGGCCCCAGATGGGATCTCACGGGTATAGAAGGTTGTGGTAGTGGAAAAAGTGTTTCGTGGATCTCCTGGATGTTTTCAGGGTACGAGAGTATATATAGGTGAAAGAAGTAGGTCGGTGGAGCTATGAGGGGCCCATGAGGGTGGGGGCGTGCCCTCCTACCTCGTGGCCTCCTCGTTGCTTCCTTGACCTCCACTCCAAGTCTCCTGGATTGCGTTTGTTCCAAGAAAGATCCTCACGATGGTTTCATTCCGTTTGGATTCCGTTTGATATTCCTTTTCTGCGAAACACTGAAATAGGAAAAAAAAACAGCAACTAGCACTGGGCCACGGGTTAGTAGGTTAGTCCCAAAAATAATATAAAAGTGTATATTAAAGCCCATTAAACATCCAAAAAATATAATATAATAGCATGGAACAATAAAAAATTATAGATACGTTGGGGACGTATCAGCATCCCCAAGCTTAATTCCTGCTCGTCCTCGAGTAGGTAAATGATAAAAATAGATTTTTTGATGTGGAATGCTTCCTAACAAAATTTCCAATGTAATTCTTTTTATTGTGGCATGAATGTTCAGGTCCGAAAGATTCAAGACAAAAGTTCAATATTGACATAAAAATAATAATACTTCAAGCATACTAAGCAATTATGTCTTATCAAAATAACATAGCCAAATAAAGCTCATCCCTACAAAATCATATAGTTTGGCCATGCTCCATCTTCGTCACACAAAATTCTCTCATCATGCACAATCCCCGATGACAAGCCAAGCAATTGTTTCATACTTTAGTAATATCAAACTTTTTCAACTTTCACGCAATACATGCACGCGAGCCATGGACATAACACTATGGATGGAATAGAATATGATGATGGAGGTTGTGGAGAAGACAAAAAAGGAGAAAGTCTCACATTGACGCGGCTAATCAACGGGCTATGGAGATGTCCATAAATTGATGTCAATGCGAGGAGTAGGGATTGCCATGCAACAGATGCACTAGAGCTATAAATGTATGAAAGCTCATCAAAAGAAACTAAGTGGGTGTGCATCCAACTTGCTTGCTCATGAAGACCTAGGGCATTTGAGGAAGCCCATTGTTGGAATATACAAGCCAAGTTCTATAATGAAAAATTCCCACTAGTATATGAAAGTGACAAAATAAGAGACTCTCTATCATGAATATCATGATGCTACTTTGAAGCACAAGTGTGGAAAAGGATAGTAGCATTGCCCCTTCTCTCTTTTTCTCTCTTTTTTTCTTTTCTTTTCTTTTCTCTTTTTTTGGGCCTCCCTTTTTTTATTTGGCCTTTATCTTTTTTTATTTCCTCACATGGGACAATGCTCTAATAATGATGATCATCACACTTCTATTTATTTACAACTCAAGGATTACAACTAGATACTAGAACAAAATATGACTCTATATGAGTGCCTCCGACAGTGTACCGGGATGGGCAATGAATCAAGAGTGACATGTATAAAAAAGTATGCATGGTAGCTTTGCCACAAATACGATGTCAACTACATGATCATGCAAGGCAATATGACAATGATGATGGGTGTCATAATAAACAGAACGGTGGAAAGTTGCATGGCAATATATCTCAGAATGGCTACGGAAATGCCATAATAGGTAGGTATGGTGGTTGTTTTGAGGAATATATAAGGAGGTTTATGTGTGATAGAGCGTATCATATCACGGGGTTTGGATGCACCGGTGAAGTTTCCACCAACTCTCTAGGTGAGAAAGGGCAATGCACGATACCGAAGAGGCTAGCAATGATGGAAGGGTGAGAGTGCGTACAATCAATGGACTCAACATTAGTCATAAAGAACTCATATACTTATTGCAAAAATCTACAAGTCATCAAAAACCAAGCATTACGCGCATACTCCTAGGGGGATAGATTGGTAGGAAAAGACCATCGTCATCAAGAACACCTCATGCTTCAAATTTGTTACACAACGGTTACCATACGTGCATGCTACGGGACTTGCAAACCTCAACATAAGTATTTCTCAATTCCACAATTACTCAACTAGCATAACTCTAATATCACCATCTTCATATCTCAAAACAATCATCAAGTATCAAACTTCTCATAGTATTCAATGCACTTTATATGAAAGTTTTTATTATACCCATCTTGGATGCCTATCATATTAGGACTAATTTTATAGCCAAAGCAAATTACCATGCTGTTCTAAAAGACTCTCAAAATAATATAAGTGAAGCATGAGATATCAATAATTTCTATAAAATAAAACCACCACCGTGCTCTAAAAATATATAAGTGAAGCATTAGAGCAAAATTATCTAGCTCAAAAGTTATAAGTGAAGCACATAGAGTATTCTAATAAATTCTGATTCATGTGTGTCTCTCCAAAAGGTGTGTACAACAAGGATAATTGTGGTAAACTAAAAAGCAAAGACTCAAATCATACAAGATGCTCCAAGCAAAACACATATCATGTGGTGAATAAAAATATAGCCTCAAGTAAAGTTACCGATAGACGAAGACGAAAGAGGGGATGCCTTCCAGGGCATCCCCAAGCTTAGGCTTTTGGTTGTCCTTGAATTTTACCTTTGGGTGCCATGGGCATCCCCAAGCTTACACTCTAGCCACTCCTTGTTCCAAAATCCATCAAATCTTTACCCAAAAACTTGAAAACTTCACAACACAAAACTCAACAGAAAATCTCACAAACCACCACTTTAAGGTACTGTAATGAACTCACTTTATTTATATTGGTGTTAAACCTATTGTATTTCAACTTCTCTATGGTTCATACCCCCCGATACTAGCCATAGATTCATCAAAATAAGCAAACAACACACGAAAAACAGAATCTGTAAAAACAGAACAGTCTGTAGCAATCTGGATAGTTTGAATACTCTGGCTACTCCTTTTTTTTTTGAAAAATTAGGACAACCAGGACAATTTGTATAGTGATCTACTGCAGTTGGAATCAGTATTTTATCGCTCTCTGGTAAAATATGAGAAATATTTTCGTGAGCAAATACTTTCTGTTTTTATCAGCAAGATCAAACAACAATCACCCAAGAAGATCCTAAAGGCTTTACTTGGCACAAACACTAATTAAAACATAAAAAACAAAACCATAACATAGGCTAGATGATTTATTTATTACTAAACAGGAACAAAAATCAAGGAACAAAAATAAAAATTGGGTTGCCTCCCAACAAGCGCTATCGTTTAACGCCCCTAGCTAGGCATAAAAGGAAGAATAGATCTATGTATTGTCATCTTTGGTATGCAATCCATAAGTGGCTCTCATAATAGATTCATAAGGTAATTTAATTTTCTTCCTAGGAAAGTGTTCCATGCCTTTCCTTAATGGAAATTGGAATATAACATTTCCTTCTTTCATATCAATAATTGCACCAATCGTTCTAAGGAAAGGTCTACCAAGAATAATAGGATCTATGGGTACATAATTCCTATTTGCAACAATAAGAACATCATTTATTCTTCCCATAGGTTTCTTAATGGCGGAATCTGCAAGATGCAAATTTAAAGAACAATCATCAAATTCACGGAAACCTAACACATCACACAAAGTTTTTGGAATCGTGGAAACACTAGCACCCAAATCACACAAGGCAAAGAATTCATGATCTTTAATCTTAAATTTAATAGTAGGTTCCCACTCATCATAAAGTTTTCTAGGGATAGAAACTTCTAGATTAAGCTTTTCTTCACAAGATTGTATTAAAGCATCAACGATATATTTAGTAAAAGCCTTATTTTGTTCATAAGCACGAGGAGAATTTAACACGTATTGCAACAAGGAAATACAATCTATCAAAGAGCAATTATCATAATTAAATTCCTTGAAATCCAAAATAGTGGGTTCATTGCTATGTAAAGTTTTGACCTCTTCAATCATACTTTTAGTAATTTTAGCATCAAGATCTAAAAACTCCGAATCATTGTGACGCCTTTTAACTAAAGTTGACTCATCTCCAGTCCCATCTTGTATCAAAAATTTCATAAGATTGAATATTCTACAAATATGTGGGATCTAAAGTTGACACTCACTACTAGGGAAAACCCTAGCAGTAGCGCGGGTATTTTGCCTATCAGTAGCGCGGGAGGACGCGCTACTGATAAGGCGCTACAGCTATTCCTTAGCAGTAGCACGTGCTACGCGCGCTACTGCTAAGACATATAGCAGCAGCGTTTGTTCACTCCAGCGCTACTGCTAATATAGCTAGTTGTAGCGTGTTTACTCTCCATCGCTACTAGTATTCTTTTTCTCATTTTTTAGTTTTTAGTGTATTTATACGCCGTTATACAAATTTTGGTACAATACCAATTATGAGGTTGTTATATCAATATGTCCATAACATGTGTCAAATGAAGGTGGATTAGGTTCAAGTGGAGGCAACATGTGGTGCATGTCAAAAGTATACTACTAATCCAAACTTGATCAAGTTTGGACTAGTAGTACTTTCGATGTGCACCACATGTTGCCTCCACTTGAATCTAATCCGCCAACACAAGCTATTTAATCATCATCATAGTCATTACCACCAACAGTAGCTATTTAATCATCATAGTCATAGTGTGGCACACATCATCATCTTCAAACTCATTCTAGCTAGCTAATCACCACCAACACTAGTTGCGGTAGCTATCTAATCACCACCAACACTAGCTAATAATAATCATCATAGTCATTACCACCAACACTAGCTATTTAATCATCATAACTCATTTCTAGCTAGCTAATCACTCCTGCTGCTCTCTCTCAGCTAAAATAACATAAAACATGTGTAGCACTCCTGCTTCATCAAGTTGGAGCATGCAGATGAACCTGTCTCCTAATTGTGGGCTGCGCTTCTCATTTCTGCCCCTAGTACTTCTCTGCGATCGTTCACAATTTTGCTCCAGTCTTTCACTATTAAGCATTCCTCGCTATTAGAAATCCTGAATGCACTAAAGTGCATTGTAGGAAATCTTGGCCGTAAGCTAACAATTCTCGTGCGACCTTTAGTCTCGATCCAATGAGGCACAACATTCATCGGGAGTCCCTGTTGAAGAACATCATATAGTAACATACTTAGCAATGAAGTTTAGCTTAAAAAATAATGTATGCAAAAGATGCACTAAGGACAAATAGTAAAAATCTTACCTTTCTTTCCTAAATAGATGTTACCATAGTTCAGTACGAACACTGTTGGTCGCACGTTTTGAGTACTAAGATTTTTAAGTCTAGGAAAATAATTTGTCTTGATAGTATGAAGATCCTCAAGCCATGAAACATAATGACTTATCTCCTCGCAGTTTAGTTCAGCCCCAGGACAGTGGACGGTCATGTCTACCAAGCGCCGGACATGTTTGCTTGAATGGAAATAAGCTGTCAATAGAAATTAGTTGTCAACTATTTTTGAATAAACAATATCGAATACATAAATATGGTTGAGAAACTCACATAATGGTATAACTGGAGGCGTCTGCACATCGACCCAGATGTCGATATTACCTTTAATATCATCTTCGGGACGAATATCAAAGGTGATAACCATATCAGGCTCAAATGCATAAGCCTTGCATAGTGCTTGCCAAGTATTGCATTCAAAATAGGTGTAGGTGTCCGTGTTGTATAATTTTGCGTGGAAAGTATAACCATGCTCGGTCTTCAAGTTAACTCTCTTTACCTTCATAGTTGTTTTCATAGGACTGAAACCTATCTTATCTAAGACAAAAACTCTTGCATGGCATGGGATACGCTAGTAGAATAGTAAAAAAGTTTAAATTATAAGTTGAAGCAAATGAAGAAGATGTCATGCTTAATTACGAAAAAAGACTTGTCATTGTGACTTACTGTATCCACTTCTAAGTTCTCGTCCAGCTTGATGCCGAAGCGCCTATCATCATCTAGGAAGATTCTGTCGCACAGGCCACGCTTGTCTTCGTAGTATTCACAAATACCGAAATCCTTTTCGTCGTCAGACATTTCTTATGTTCATAGTTGAAACATTAATTGAAAATCAATCGAAGGCAACTACCAGGATACTCAACACACAAATCTGGGGCAGTCGATATTTCCTACATATTATTGCACAAGTCATGCCAAAATTCATGGAAAAATGCGGCATGACCTTTGCTAAAATAGGACATATCGAGCGCCTGAAATTTGCCGGAACTGAAATGAATCAACACTCCGGCAAAACATAGGCCACTCGGAGGTGTAACCTGCAAACATGACCGGCCACTTGGGCAAGCACATATCCTATTTGAGCAACACAAGATATACATATCAAAATATCTTATAGGACTCATATTGACATGAGCATTAAATAAGCAAAACCAAATCGTAAAATAAATAAGTATTCAAATTAGCATGCATTCAATAAGAAAAAGTAAATCATCTCATGCATCCATACATCGTCGTATATTATCACTAATACATCCTGAATAGTATCATACATATAACATCACTAATACAACTAAAACCCTAGAGCACGACGGGTATCGGCGCGGGCGGTGGACACCCACAGAGAAGGAACCATCACAAGATCATAGCTCCATTGAGATCCCTGGAGAACCTGCCAGGTATTGGAGAACCTGTGCTCCAATGCAAACAAGTAGCGACGGACGTGCGCGTCCTCCTCACTGACACGGTGACGCACCACCTCCGCGGGGTCCTTGAGCCTTTGGACCGTCACTGGCCCATGCGACCGCCACCAAAGAAGGTTCGGGTCAACGGCGGGCTGACTCCTCACCAACCTGCGCCCGCGGTAGGTAGTGCCTCCCAGTACCACCCCGGCGGAGCCCAGTCCCAGACATGGCCCATCTGGTGATGCAGGTGTCCTCTGCCGACTCGACAACGAGGATGCGGGATAGGCATTGTCGACGTCGATGCGGGAATAATTGCTTTAACTAAAAAAGTAAACTAGTTCTATTAATTTTCGTACTAAAAATAAAATAGTTTTATTAACTCAACTAGTTCAATTAAGCACTTACTATAAATAAAAATAAACTAGTTTTTACTAAAAATAAACTAGTTCAACTAGTTATATTAATTTTCTTACTAATTCTATTAAACACTTACTAAAAAATAGAAAAAAAACTAGTTAGATGAAGTATAAAATTTAACCCTAACTAAGTTGATGAACTATAAATTTTAATGAACCCTAACTAATTTGATGAACTCTAAAATTTAACCCTAACTAATTTGATGAACTCTAAAATTTAACCCTAACTAATTTGATGAACTCTAAAATTTAACCCTAACTAATTTGATGAACTCTAAAATTTAACCCTAACTAATTTGATGAACTCTAAAACTAATTCTATTAACTAATTTGATGAACTCTAAAATTTAACCCTAACTAATTTGATGAACTCTAAAATTTAACCCTAACTAATTTGATGAACTCTAAAATTTAACCCTAACTAATTTGATGAACTCTAAAATTTAACCCTAACTAATTTGATGAACTCTAAAACTAATTCTATTTAACAACTACTGCCATAATTAGCATCTAATTTGATGAACCCTAACTAATTAGATGAACTCTGAAATTTAACCCTAAGAACCCTAGCTAGGCAGAGGTAGGGGAGGAGGAGGAGGGCGTGCTCACCTCGGGCACCGGCGGAGTTAGGGAGAGGGGCATGGGGCGTTGAGGTCGGGACGGGGTCGGGGCCGGGGCGGCGGGTGCACGGCGGAGGGCGGCGATGTAGGGGGGCGTCGAGGTCAGGGTCGGGGGCAGTGTCGAGGTCGGGGTCGGGGGCAGCGTCGAGGTCAGGGTCGGGGGCGGCGTCGACGGCGTGCGGAGGGCGACGGGAGAGCGCGCGGCGACAGCAGACGCACGCGTGTTGGATTTGGGGGAAGTGGGTGTTGGGGAAGAAGAGAACGATTGGTTAAGTGGAAAGTAGCAGCAACACGTTCCACGGAAAGCGCTACTGCTACATTAGCTATAGCTCCTGTCCATAAAGCCCGCTGCTGCTACGCATTTCTCCTTTATTTTTCTTTTTCATTTATTTTCATTCACATCTTCTTTTTTCCTTCCCCTTTTTCTATTTCTTTCATTTTCATTTACTTTTCTATATATTTTTCATTTCATTTTCCTTTCCTTAGCAGTAGCGCTTCCTGCGCGAAACATGCTGCTACAACAATCTTAGCAGCAGCGCGCTTTCCTTAGGCACGCTACTACTATAGGTACCCTGACGAGAATAGTAAGGAGAATTGTAGTAGTAGCGCCTCTACAGTTAGACGCGCTACTGCTATGATCTTAGATGCAGCGCGTTTGGATAACATGCGCTAGTGGTAAATTGTAGTAGCGCTTCTTTTTGTCCCGCGCTACTGGTAAGTTTCTGTGTATAAGGTTTTCCCTAGTAGTGACTCTTCCAAACCCACTTTCATTATTATTGCAAACACTATTATGAATCTCATATTCATCATGGGGCTTAAATAAATTTTTAAGATCATAAGAAGAATCACCCCAATCATGATCATTGCAACAAGTAGTGGACATAGCAAAACTAGCATCCCCAAGCTTAGGGTTTTGCATATTATTAGCACAATTGACATTCATAGAATTTATAATAACATCATTGGAAAAGCTAATTTTCTGCCGACTTGCAGTTAGAGACAAGTGCGTACGATCGCTGTCGCCTACTCCCACCGAACGGTCTCTATCGCTGCTATTTTTCTCTTTTTTCGATTTTCCTTTCCCGATCGAAAGGATGATGTCCGTTGTTTTTTTCTCACGTATACTGATCTTCACCAAACGTTGCTGTCGTTGCTGTTTTTTTTTTCGTTTTTTCTTCCCGATCCAAAGGATGATGCCCGCTGTTTTTTTTCTCACGTAATAATCGTTAGTTTCAGCAAGTAAAAAATGATGTGGACAATAGGATTCGAAACCCAGGTCGGTTGATGGTTGTATGATGCCAATAACCAACCCGCCTAATACTTCTTGTTGTGTTATGAATGGTACCCATGTGACCTTTTTAAACACCATGGCAGGAAATGGAAAACGGGTTTTTTGTTGTTTATCGGCCTTCTCTTGTATTTCATCCGCTCTAAGATAAGTGACTCGACTTTGTACAAACTTTGTACAAAGGGAGTACATCATTTCCTACTACATCATAAGTTGTATAATATCACAGATGTGATATTTTTATGTACCCTGCTCCTGATAACTTTGGGGGGGGGGGGGGGGTGATCAAATATTCCCTGGTAACTTTTTTGTTAATAGCATGGTAACTCACACATCACAGACCCAATAACTTATGCACCCTAGTCCTGTTATGTTTCGCGAGGGACGGGTGATGAAATATACCCCTCGTAATTTTATGTGCATAGCACGGTAACTCACACATCGTAGACCTAATAACTAATGTACCGCAGTTTTGACAAATTTGGTGACTGGATGGGAGGAGGGTGGTTGATGAAATATACCCTTGATAAATTTTTGTATGAATAACATGATAACTCACACATCGCATACCTGATAACTTATGTGCCCTAGTCCTGATAACTTTGGCGACGGTGGTGAGAGGTGGGGGAGGGTTGTTGATGAAATATACCTCCGGTGACTTTTTTGTTAATAGCATGGTAACTCGCACATCATAGACCTGATAACTTATACACCCAGTCCTGGTACTTTTCGCGAGGGACGGGTGATGAAATATACCCCCCCCCCCGTAACTTTTATGTGCATAGCACGGTAACTCACACATCGTAGGCCTAATAACTAATGTACCCCGGTCTTGGTAAATTTGGTGACCGGGTGGGAGGCGGGTGGTTGATGAAAAATAACCTTGATAACTTTTTGTATGAATAACATGATAACTCACACATCACATACCCGATAACTTATGTGCCCCAGTCCTGATAAATTTGGTGACCGGGTAGGAGGATGGTGGTTGATGAAATATACCCTTTGGTAACTTTTCGTATGAATAACATGGTAACTCACACATCGCATACCTGATAACTTATGTGCCCCAGTCCTGATAACTTTGGCGATGGTGGTGAGAGGTGGGGGAGGGTTGTTGATGAAATATACCTCCAGTAACTTTTTATCAATAACATGATAACTCACACATTGTAGACCTGATAGCTTAGGTATAAACAACACGGTAACTTCAGACCCTGATAAAAAGTTATTGAAACATACCCCAATTATTTCTGTGCAAATAGCGCGGTAATGTATGCATCCAGAGCTGATAACTTAGGTATAAATACCACGGTAAATTTAACCCAGAGGAAAGAAGTCGTTCAAAACACATCTCCGGTCACTTCTGCATAAATAACATGTTAGTATACATATAACATAAATGATAACTTTACGGTAAATTTTGACCCAAAAAATGATCAAAACATGCCAACATGAGATCAAGTTTCGAAGTTCTCATCGCGATGGATTTTTTATGTGAAAATGATTTTTGAATCAAAAATGACAGTTTGAGCTAAAAACATTTTACAGTTTCAAAATAATGAGAATTTACAATGACATTAGGTTTCTGTGCTCTATTGCATTTGCATGTGGAGAGAATGTTGGAGGAGCCATTTTTATGCCCCGGGTAATTTCTATGTAAACAGGATGGTAACTGGCGTACCACGTAGGTGATAACTTATTTAGTCTAAGTCTGGTAACTTTTGACCCGAAAAAATGTCATTGAAACATATGAACATGGGATCTAGTTTTGAAGGTCTTATTGCAACGAATCTTTTATGTGAAAATGGTTTTTCAATCGGGCCAACGATTTGAGCTACAAAACATTTTGAAGTTTTATTTTGAATGAAATCTTTGCCGACATCATCTTCTTACTTATCTACATGCATGCATTGTTAATGAATGCCGCTACACACACGACATATGTTGGACGACTTGCATACGACAATGCATATCAAGCCGTCCATGCGTTAGGTAAAAGTTGATAGCATCGTTCAATCTTGCATTGTGCATAGTTCGGCTAGCGCTCGTCGTCGGCCCAGTAGTATCGTTGTTAATTGGGTTCAATAGGACATGCACTCCATGCAAATCAAAAAGATGTGCATGCGAGATTGCAGCGGAACGCTCATGCGAAATTGCGCCGAGATGTGAGGATGTAGGCAATCGTCCACACCTGTCGCTAAAATCCTGCCATCTGGGATGACCATCTTGGTAAAGCTGGAAGACCATCTTTTTATGCCCGGTATTTCCTAGGAAAATAGCTTGGTAACTGTGTGTCACAGTCGTGATAACTTACGTAGTACATGCATGGTAACTTTTGACCTAGAAAAAAAATTCGTCGGAACATATCAACATGGGATCTAGTTACGAAGGTTTTGTCGCGAAGAATCTTTTATGTGAAAACATTTTTTCAATCGGAGGGACGGTTTGACCTATAAAACATTTTAAAATTTAAAATTTGATGGAATCTTCGGTGACATAAGCAGTTTTGTCCTATATGCATGCATGCAGCTATTAGGGGAAAGATTAGACTGGATGTGTTTGTTTTTTTATTAAAAAAGAAATCAACACACGACAACACCAGCCCGAGCGACAATACCTTCGTCCCATCGCCCGGATCTCTTGCTATGGTCCGGACGTATGGACATTAGCACACTCCTAACATCATTGCAATCATGCTTTTTATTCAAAGATCTATCATGAATCACTTCATAAAGCACTTCATCACAATTTTTAGATTCACGAATTTCAAGCAAAACCTCATAAAGATAATCTAGTGCACTCAACTCACTAGCAATTGGTTCATCATAGATCTTTTAAAAATATTAGCAAGAGGATGAGGATCCATATCAATAGATTTTTAGTAAGCGAAGATGCAAGCAAATAGAAGGCACATGGTAACACGAGCAAATAGAAGGACAAACGAAAGAGGGGCGAATAAAACGGAAAAGGTGAAGTGGGGGAGAGGAAAACGAGAGGCAAATGGCAAATAATGTAATGCGAGGGGTAAGAGTTTGTGATGGGTACTTGGTATGTCTTGACTTGAGCGTAGATCTTCCGGCAACGGCGCCAGAAATCCTTCTTGCCACCTCTTGAGCATGCGTTGGTTTTCCCTTGAAGAGGAAAGGGTGATGCAACAAAGTAGCATAAGTATTTCCCTCAGTTTTTGAGAACCAAGGTATCAATCCAGTAGGAGACTACATCAAATCGCCTAGTACCTGCACAAACAAATAAGAACCTTGCAACCAACGCGATAAAGGGGTTGTCAGTCCCTTCATGGCCACTTGCAAAAGTGAGATCTGATAAAGATAATAAGATAAATATTTTTGGTATTTTTATTGTATAGATTGGAAAATAAAGATTGCAAAATAAAAAGTAAACTAAGATTGTAGATTGGAAACTTATATGATATGAAGTAGGCTCGGGGGCCATAGGTTTCATTAGTGGCTTCTCTCATAATAGCATATATTTCGGTGGGTGAACAAATTACTGCCGAGCAATTGATAGAAAATCGCATAGTTATGAGAATATCTAGGCATGATCATGAACATAGGCATAACATCCGTGTCAAGTAGACCGAAACGATTCTGCATCTACTGCTATTACTCCACACATCGACTGCTATCTAGCATGCATCTAGAGTATTAAGTTCATAAGAACAGAGTAACACATTAGGCAAGATGACATGGTGTAGAGGGATAAACTCAAGCAATATGATATAAACCCCATCTTTTTATCCTCGATGGCAACAATACAATACATGCCTTGCTGCCCCTGCTGTCACTAGGAAAGGACACCGCAAGATTGAACCCAAAGCTAAGCACTTCTCCATTGCAAGAAAGATCAATCTAGTAGGCCAAACTAAACCGATAATTCGAAGAGACTTGCAAAGATATCAAATCATGCATATAAGAATTCAGAGAAGAATCAAATATTGTTCATAGATAATCTTGATCATAAACCCACAATTCATCGGATCTCAACAAACACACCGCAAAAGAATTACATCGAATAGATCTCCAAGAGAATCGAGGAGAACTTTGTATTGAGATCCAAAGAGAGAAAAGAAGCCATCTAGCTAATAACTATGGACTCGAAGGTCTGAGGTAAACTACTCACACATCATTTGAGAGGCTATGGTGTTCATGTAGAAGCCCTCCGTGATCGAATCCCCCTCCGGCAGATCGCCAGAAAAGGCCATAGATGGGATCTCATGGGTACATAAGGTTGCGGGGGTGGAAAAAGTGTTTCGTGGCCCTCCTGGATGTTTTTAGGGTACAAGAGTATATATAGGAGAAATAAGTAGGTCGGTGGATCTACGAGGGGCCCACGAGGGTGGGGGCGCGCCTACCCCCTGGGCGCGCTGATACGTCTCCAACGTATCTATAATTTTTGATTGCTCCATGCTATATTATCTACTGTTTTGGACTATATTGGGCTTTATTTTCCACTTTTACATTATTTTTGGGACTAACCTATTAACCGGAGGCCCAACCCAGAATTGCTATTTTTTTGCCTATTTCAGTGTTTCGGATAAACAGAATATCAAACGGAGTCCAAACGGAATAAAATCTTCGGGAACATGATTTTCTCACCGAACGTGATCCAGGAGACTTGGACCCTACTGCAAGGGATCAAAGAGGAGGTCACGAGGGTGGGGGGCGCGCCCCCTGCCTCGTGGGCCCCTCGGTGCTCCACCAACGTACTCCTTCCTCCTATATATACACACGTACCCCCAAACGATCAGAACAGGAGCCAAAAACCTAATTCCACCACCGCAACTTTCTGTATCCACGAGATCCCATCTTGTGGCCTGTTCCGGAGCTCCGCTGGAAGAGGGCCGTCATCACGGAGGGCTTCTACATCATCATAGCGTCTCCGATGAAGTGTGAGTAGTTTACCTCAGACCTTCGGGTCCATAGTTAGTAGCTAGATGGCTTCTTCTCTCTCTTTGAATCTCAATACAAATTTCTCCCCCTCTCTCGTGGAGATCTATTCGATGTAATCTTATTTTTGCGATGTGTTTGTTGAGAATGATGAATTGTGGGTTTATGATCAAGTCTATCTATTAATAATATTTGAATCTTCTCTGAATTCTTTTATGTATGATTGGTTATCTTTGCAAGTCTCTTCGAATTATCCGTTTGGTTTGGCCAACTAGATTGGTAGTTCTTGCCATGGGATAAGTGCTTAGCTTTGGGTTCAATCTTGCGGTGTCCTTACCCAGTGACAGAAGGGGCAGCAAGGCACGTATTGTATCGTTGCCATCGAGGATAACAAGATGGGGTTTATTTCATATTGCATGAATTTATCTCTCTACATCATGTCATCTTGCTTAAGGTGTCACTCTGTTTTTAACTTAATACTCTAGATGCATGCTGGATAGCGGTCGATGAGTGGAGTAATAGTAGTAGATGCAGAATCGTTCCGATCTACTTGTCACGGACGTGATGCCTATATACATGATCATGCCTAGATATTCTCATAACTAGATCATTATTGGCGCGCGTTGCTGCGCCCATCTATTTTGAAGTTTTTTTGACAGAGGTATATATTTTTTTGTAAATGGGAGAAAGAGAAAAATAATTAAAAAAATACACCTGAAAAACACTGGTGGTAGTAAAGATCAAATACCACAGTTGACCGAAATGCTGGCCACTTCACTAAGTATTCCTTCTACTCGATTGTTGCAAGCATATTCCAGAGTGCAGACCACAAATAGATGTTATGGAACCAGAAATAAATCACATTGTTGTAATGTATGAATTTTTTTCAATAATATTCATCGATATAACCTAACCTGCAAGGTTATATACGGCTGGAGCAATGGATAATACTGAGTAAGCGAATCCTTGCTGCTGTGTTAGCCGATGTAGCAGAGGTCCTTACCACATTCAAGTCCTCTCAATTCTGCACAAGACAGAGAAAGCATGCTTAGTCATCTTCATTTTGAAAATTTAGCCTACTGATCTATCTAAAATGTAGAAACTGAAGTCAATACCTGAACGTCAACCGTCGCAACATCATGTGAGAAGAGATCCGTTGGGGACAAAGAAGATCAGGCAGCGTAGCAGTACCTCAGTTTCCTGTGCTTCTCTCCAGGAACATAATTTAAGACCGGAATGATATTCAAATATCCGAGGGGATCCAGTGCGGGAGGGAGACAACGCGCTCGAGGAGATTCAGCTGCGGCAAGGCGCCCGAAGGAATCCAGTGCTTGATGGTATCCAGTCGATCAAGCCGAGATGCGTGATGCAGGTGAATCGGGGGCAGGTCAATCCAGCCGACCATGGTAATCCGCCTGAGAGGTAGAGGGTCACCTTGAGCAGCGGACAATTGCCGAAAATCAAGGAGGTATATAACCATCACTACATATACATAGTAAAAAAAGGAGCCACTAAAATGTTCTTGGATTCTAATGGAATCATCAATCCATACATCTCTATCACTAATTTGTATTCTCGACACCAGTCAGTTTAGATGTATTCTTCAGTTTCTAACTGATAGAAACAAACATTGTTCTTTCACATCGTACAACTCCACCAAATGTACTAATCTAATTATTTGCCTCAAGCAACTGGGAGCAATGAATACCAGAATTGTCATATTATATAGAACTGCAAGTGATATCCAACAATCATTTTTGATGAACAAAATGATAGGAGAGCGGCTGAATCTATGCAAATGACCTGCAGTGGTGGAGTGGCATCAAGCTAACGCAACCACATGTCTTCGGTGTTCCAAGCCTCGGCATCCTCCAAATCTCCCTTGAGGCTAGTGGCGCACTGAATCTAAGCATCAGACAGTGTCTCATATACAGAAGCGATTGAACTAAACCTGGCGGTGACGTGCATGAGTGGCTACAGCTAGGAGCAACGGTGACGGGGAAGAGGAGACGTCGCACATCCGCTACCGGTGGGATCCTGTTGAACATCGCATCCTCGCACGCATCGCCTCGGGTTGATCCCCTCCTGCACCGGATCACTGGAAAGCATCGCCTCGGATTGATCCCCACCCGCGTCGGAATCCCTCGCGAGGCTCGACTTAGGCTAGATGGAAGAAGAACGCCCGAAGTTGAGGGAGGCGAGGAGATGCCATCGTGGGCGGCGGCGGGGAGAGGAGGGGGCGTCGTGAGGAGCGAAGGGACGTGCTGGTTCGGTGTTTTATTGTCTTCGCTCAAGCGGGCTTCCCTGCCTTGGGCCGAGTAGAAAATTGGCCCGATTAACCCTTGGGCTCCAAAATAGCTACGGGAGTAGCTGCCCTTGCGACGTTAGGCCCAGTTCGCGGCTAACATAGCGCTAATCCAACGGCTAACCTTCCTAATGCCCTGAGATGGCAAGAAAACTGCTCGGTTATATTGCCTTTAAATTATGCTCAATTCTGTCAATTGCTCAACAGTAATTTGTTCACCCACTGTAGAATACTTATGCTCTTGATAGAAGCCACTAGTGAAACCTATGGCCCCCGGGTCTATTCTCATCATATCAATCTCCATCACTTTAATATTGTTTTGCTTTTTTACTTTGCCTTTACTTTTTACTTTGCATCTTTATATCAAAAATACCAAAAATATTATATCTATCAGATCTCACTCTTGTAAGTGACCGTGAAGGGCTTGACAACCCCTAATCGCGTTGGTTGCGAGTAGCTATCGTTTTGTGCAGGTACGAGGGACTTGAGCGTGGGCTCCTACTAGATTGATACCTTGGTTCTCAAAAACTGAGGGAAATACTTACGCTACTCTGCTGCATCATCCCTTCCTCTTCGGGGAAAACCAACGCAAGCTCAAGACGTAGCAAGAAGGATTTCTGGCGCCGTTGCCGGGGAGTCTATGCAAAAACTCAATATACCAAGTAACCATCACAATCCCTATCTCTCGCATTACATTATTTGCCATTTGCCTCTCGTTTTCCTCTCCCCCCCAATTCACCCTTGCCGTTTTATTTGCCCTCTCTCTCTATCCTCCCTCTCTATTTGCCTCTTCTGGCCTGTTTGCTTTTTGTTTGCTCGTATGGTTGGAATAGTCATTTATTTATTACTAAACAGAGAACCTACAATTTATGGATCCTCATCCGCTTGCTAATATTTTTAAGAGATCCAGTTATGTTGAACCAATTGCTAGTGAGTTTTGTGCACTAGATTATCTTTATGAAGTTTTGATTGAAATTCGTGAATCTGAAAATTGCGATGAAGTATGTTATGAAGTGATTCATGATAGATCTTTGAATAAAAAGCATGATTGCAATGATGTTATTATAAATTCTATTAATGACAATTGTGCTAATAATATGCAAAACCCTAAGCTTGGGGATGCTAGTTTTGTTATGTCCTCTACTTGTTGCAATGATCATGATTGGGGTGATTCTTCTTTTGATCTTGAAAATTTATTTAAACCCCATGATGAATATGAGATTGATTATAATGTTTGCAATAATATTGAAAGTGGTTTCGGAAGAATGTCAACTTTAGATCCTACATATTTAGAGAATGTTCAATCTTATGAAGTTTTTGATAAAAGTGCGTTTGGGAAGGTCATGACTTTAGTTGATGTTAATCCCACTATTTTCGGAAAAGTGCCAACTTTGCATGCACGTGGATCATGTTGAGAATATTTTATGTGATAGCTATATTGTTGAAGTTTCTTATGATCCTACATGTAATTACTATGAGAGAGGAAAATATGGTTGTAGAAATTTTCATGTTACTAAATTACCTCTCGTTATGTTGAGATTGCTATTGTTCCTTTCCTCTTCCTTGCATATGCTAGTTTTTGCTTGCCTTGATAATTTGTTTGCCTATAAGATGCCTATGCATAGGAATTATGTTAGACTTAGATGTGTTTGTCACATGCTTTATGATGCTCCTTTTGTGCTTCCATTCTTGTCTTTCATGTCGGCATCATTAAAATATTATGCCTAGCTATAAGGCTTTAAAGAAAAGCGCTTGTTGGGAGTCAACCCAATATTTATCCTTGCTGTTATTCAATAAATAAATTATTTAGCCTCTGTTTTGTTTGTGTTTTTTTTGTTTAATTAGTGTTTATTCCAAGTAGAACCGTTGGGAAGAATTGGGAAAAGTCTTGTTGAACTTGCTGTAAAAAACAGAAACTTTAGCGCTCACGAGAACTTCTGTCATTTTTATTTTAAGAGTGCTATTTAGTTAATTATTTTTGAAGATGATTAATATATAAATTTCTCACGTCCAGCAATTTATTTTAGAATTTTTGGGGTTCCAGATCTTGCGCTAGCTACAGATTACTACAGACTGTTCTGTTTTTGACAGATTCTGTTTTTCGTGTGTTGTTTGCTTATTTTCATGAATCTATGGTTAGTAAAATAGTTTATAATCCATAGAGAAGTTGGAATACAGTAGGTTTAAAACCAATATAAATAAAGAATGAGTTCATTACAGTACCTTGAAGTGGTCTTTTGTTTTCTTTCGCTAACGGAGCTCACGAGTTTTCTATTTTGAGTTTTGTGTTGTGAAGTTTTCAAGTTTTGGGTGAATTATTTTGATGGATCATGGAACAAGGAGTGGCAAGAGCCTAAGCTTGGGGATGCCCATGGCACCCCCAAGATAATCCAAGTACACCAAAAATTCAAAGCTTGGGGATGCCCCGGAAGGTATCCCCTCTTTCGTCCACTTCCATCGGTAATTTACTTGGAGCTATATTTTTATTCACCAACATGATATGTGTTTTGCTTGGAGCGTCTTGTGTTATTTGTGTATTTGTGTCTTAGTATGCCACAATCATCCTTGCTGTACACACCTTTTGAGAGAGCCATAATGAATTAAAATTTGATAGAATACTCTATGTGTTTCACTTATATCTTTTGAGCTTGTAGTTTTGCTCTATGTGCTTCATTTATATCTTTTGAGCTAGATAGTTTTGCTCTATGTGCTTCACTTATATCTTTTGAGCTAAGTAGTTTTGCTCTATGTGCTTCACTTATATCCTTCGAGCTAGATAATTTTGCTCTATGTGCCTCACTTAAATCTTTTAGAGCACGGTGGTGGATTTGTTTTAAAGAAACTATTGATCTCTCATGCTTCACTTAAATTAATTTGAGAGTCTCTTAATAGCATGGTAATTTTCCTAATAATAATATGCTTGGTATTCAAGATTTGTGAAACTTTCTTTTGAGTGTGTTGAATACTAAGAAAAGATTGAAGCATGATAATTGTTTTGAGATATGGAGGTGATAATATTAAAGTCATGCTAATTGAGTAGTTGTGAATTTAAAGAATATTGTGTTGAAGTTTGTGATTCCCGTAGCATGCACGTATGGTGAATCGTTATGTGATGAAGTCGGAGCATGATTTATTTACTGATTGTCTTCCTTATGAGTGGCGGTCGGGGACGAGCGATGGTCTTTTCCTACCAATCTATCCCCCTAGGAGCATGCGCGTAATACTTTACTTTGATAACTTCTAGATTTTTGCAATAAGTATATGAGTTCTTTATGACTAATGTTGAGTCCATGGATCATATGCACTCCCACCCTTCCACCCTTGCTAGCCTCTCTAATACCGCGCAACTTTCGCCGGTATCATACACCTACGATATACCTTCCTCAAAACAGCCACCATACCTACCTATTATGGCATTTCCATAGCCATTCTGAGATATATTGCCATGCAACTTTCCACCATCTAGTTCATCATGACACATCCATCATTGTCATATTGCTTAGCATGATCATGTAGTTGACATAGTATTTGTGGCAAAGCCACCGTTCATAATTCTTTCATACTTGTCACTCTTGATTCATTGCATATCCCGGTACACCGCCGGAGGCATTCATATAGAGTCATACTTTGTTTTAGTATCGAGTTGTAATCATTGAGTTGTAAATAAATAGAAGTGTGATGATCATCATTCAATAGAGCTTGTCCCAAAAAAAAGAGAAAGGCCAAAGAAAAAAAAGAAGGCCCAAAAAAGGGGTAATGCTACTATCCTTTTTTCCACACTTGTGCTTCAAAGTAGCACCATGATATAGCGAGTCTCATATATTGTGCTTCAAAGTAGCACCATGTTCTTCATATAGAGAGTCTCATATGTTGTCATTTTCATATACTAGTGGGAATTTTACGTCATAGAACTTGGCTTGTATATTCCAATGATGGGCTTCCTCAAATTGCCCTAGGTCTTCGTGAGCAAGCAAGTTGGATGCACACCCACTAGTTTCTTTTGTTGAGCTTTCATACATTTATAGCTCTAGTGCATCCGTTGCATGGCAATCCCTACTCACTCACATTGATATCTATTGATGGGCATCTCCATAGCCCGTTGATACGCCTAGTTGATGTGAGACTATCTTCTCCTTTTTGTCTTCTCCACAACCACCATTTTATTCCACCTATAGTGCTATATCCATGGCTCACGCTCATGTATTGCGTGAAGATTGAAAAAGTTTTGAAAAAGTTAGAGTATGAAAAAATTGCTTGGCTTGTCATCGGGGTTGTGCATGATTTAAATACTTTGTGTGGGGAAGATGGAGCATAGCCAGACTATATGATTTTGTAGGGATAACTTTCTTTGGCCATGTTATTTTGAGAAGACATAATTGCTTTGTTAGTATGCTTGAAGTATTATTATTTTCTATGTCAATATAAACTTTTGTCTTGAATATTTCTAATCTGAATATTCATACCACAATTAAGAAGATTTGCATTGAAATTATGCCAAGTAGCACTCGCATCAAAAATTCTCTTTTTATCATTTACCTACTCGAGGACGAGAAGGAATTAAGCTTGGGGATGCCTGATACGTCTCCAACGTATCTATAATTTTTGATTGCTCCATGCTATATTATCTACTGTTTTGGACTATATTGGGCTTTATTTTCCATTTTTATATTATTTTTGGGACTAACCTATTAACCGGAGGCCCAGCCCAGAATTGCCGTTTTTTTGCCTATTTCAGTGTTTCGGATAAACACAATATCAAACGGAGTCCAAACGGAATAAAATCTTTGGGAACGTGATTTTCTCACCGAAGGTGACCCAGGAGACTTGGACCCTACTGCAAGGGATCAAAGAGGAGGTCACGAGGGTGGGGGGCGTGCCCCCCTAGGGCGCGCCCCCTACCTCGTGGGCCCCTCGGTGCTCCACCGACGTACTCCTTCCTCCTATATATACACACGTACCCCCAAACGATCAGAACAGGAGCCAAAAACCTAATTCCACCCCCGAAACTTTCTATATCCACGGGATCCCATCTTGGGGCCTGTTCCGGAGCTCCACTGGAAGAGGGCCGTCATCACGGAGGGCTTCTACATCATCATAGCCTCTCCGATGAAGTGTGAGTAGTTTACCTCACACCTTCGGGTCCATAGTTAGTAGCTAGATGGCTTCTTCTCTCTCTTTGAATCTCAATACAAAGTTCTCCCCCTCTCTTGTGGAGATCTATTCGATGTAATCTTCTTTTTGCGGTGTGTTTGTTAAGACCAATGAATTGTGGGTTTATGATCAAGTCTATCTATGAATAATATTTGAATCTTCTCTGAAATCTTTTATGTATGATTGGTTATCTTTGCAAGTCTCTTCGAATTATCTGTTTGGTTTGGCCAACTAGATTGGTAGTTCTTGCCATGGGAGAAGTGCTTGGCTTTGGGTTCGATCTTGCGGTGTCCTTACCCAGTGACAGAAGGGGCAGCAAGGCACGTATTTATCGTTGCCATCGAGGATAACAAGATGGGGTTTATTTCATATTGCATGAATTTATCTCTCTACATCATGTCATCGTGCTTAAGGCGTTACTCTGTTTTTAACTTAATACTCTAGATGCATGCTGGATAGCGGTCGATGAGTGGAGTAATAGTAGTAGATGCAGAATCGTTTCGATCTACTTGTCACGGACGTGATGCCTATATACATGATCATGCCTACATATTCTCAGAATTATGCTCAATTCTGTCAATTGCTCAACAGTAATTTGTTCACCCACCATAGAATACTTATGCTCTTGAGAAAAGCCACTAGTGAAACCTATGGCCCCGGGTCTATTCTCATCATATCAATCTCCATCACTTTAATATTGTTTTGCTTTTTTACTTTGCCTTTACTTTTTTACTTTGCATCTTTATATCAAAAATACCAAAAATATTACATCTATCAGATCTCACTCTCGTAAGTGACCGTGAAGGGCTTGACAACCCCTAATCGCGTTGGTTGCGAGTAGCTATCTGTTTGTGCAGGTACGAGGAACTTGAGCGTGGGCTCCTACTGGATTGATACCTTGGTTCTCAAAAACTGAGGGAAATACTTACGCTACTCTGCTGCATCATCCCTTCCTCTTCGGGGAAAACCAACGCAAGCTCAAGACGTAGCATGCGCCCTCCTACCTCGTGGCTGCCTCGTTGCTTCCTTTACCTCCACTCTAAGTCTCCTGGATTGTGTTTGTTCCAAAAAAGATCCTCGTGAAGGTTTCATTTGAAGGAAATATGCCCTAGAGGCAATAATAAAGCTATTATTTATTTCCTTATATCATGATAAAATGTTTATTATTCATGCTAGAATTGTATTAACCGGAAACATAATACATGTGTGAATACATAGACAAACAGAGTGTCACTAGTATGCCTCTACTTGACTAGCTCGTTGATCAAAGATGGTTATGTTTCCTAACCATAGACATGAGTTGTCATTTGATTAACGGGATCACATCATTAGGAGAATGATGTGATTGACTTGACCCATTCCGTTAGCATAGCACTTGATCGTTTAGTTTGTTGCTATTGCTTTCTTCATGACTTATACATGTTCCTATGACTATGAGATTATGCAACTCCCGTTTACCGGAGGAACACTTTGTGTGCCACCAAACGTCACAACGTAACTGGGTGATTATAAAGGTGCTCTACAGGTGTCTCCAAAGGTACTTGTTGGGTTGGCGTATTTCAAGATTAGGATTTGTCACTCCGATTGTCGGAGAGGTATCTCTGGGCCCACTCGGTAATGCACATCACTATAAGCCTTGCAAGCATTGCAACTAATGAGTTAGTTGCAGGATGATGTATTACGGAATGAGTAAATTGACTTGCCGGTAACGAGATTGAACTAGGTATTGAGATACCGACGATCAAATCTCTGGCAAGTAACATACCGATGACAAAGGGAACAACGTATGTTGTTATGCGGTCTGACCGATAAAGATCTTTGTAGAATATGTTGGAGCCAATATGGGCATCCATGTCCCGTTATTGGTTATTGACCAGAGAGGTGTCTCGGTCATGTCTACATAGTTCTCGAACCCGTAGGGTTTGCACGCTTAACGTTTGTTGACGATATAGTACTATATGATTTATGTATGTTGATGACCGAATGTTGTTCGGAGTCCGGGATGAGATCACGGACATGACGAGGAACTCCGGAATGGTCCGGAGATAAAGTTTGATATATGGGATAGTAGTGTTTGATCACCGGAAGGGGTTCCGGATGATTCCCGAAATGTTTGGGCACAAGAACACTTTATCTGTGCCAAAAGGGAAAGCTCACGAGGCTTTTGGAAAGTGCAAAAGGAAGTTTCGCGGAGACCAGAGGCTAGATGCCAGGAACCCTGGCGTCTAGGGGGTAGACGCCGGGAACCATGGCGTCTAGCCCTGGAGTCTGAGAAGGACACTTTCCTTTCGGGTGAAACCGACTTTGAGGAGGCTTTTACTCCAAGTTTCGACCCCAGGGCTCAACATATAAATAGAGGGGTAGGGCTAGCTGTTGGAAATATGCCCTAGAGGCAATAATAAAATGGTTATTATTATATTTCTTTGTTCATCATAATTGTCTATTGTTCATGCTATAATTGTGTTATCCAGAAATCGTAATACATGTGTGAATACATAGACCACAACACGTCCCTAGTGAGCCTCTAGTTGACTAGCTCGTTGATCAAAGGATAGTCATGGTTTCCTAACTATGGACATTGGATGTCATTGATAACGGGATCACATCATTAGGAGAATGATGTGATGGACAAGACCCAATCCTAAGCTTAGCTCAAAGATCGTGTAGTTCATTTGCTGTAGCTTTTCTGAATGTCAAGTATCATTTCCTTAGACCATGAGATTGTGCAACTCCCGGATACCGTAGGAGTGCCTTGGGTGTGCCAAACGTCACAACGTAACTGGGTGACTATAAAGGTACATTACAGGTATCTCCGAAAGTGTCTGTTGGGTTGGCACGAATCGAGACTGGGATTTGTCACTCCGTATGACGGGGAGGTATCTCTGGGCCCACTCGGTAATGCATCATCATAATGAGCTCAATGTGACCAAGTGGTTGATCACGGGATCATGCATTACGGCACGAGTAAAGTGACTTGCCGGTAATGAGATTGAACTAGGTATTGGGATACCGACGATCGAGTCTCGGGCAAGTAACGTACCGATTGGCAAAGGGAATTGTATACGGATTGATCGAATCCTCGACATCGTGGTTCATCCGATGAGATCATCATGGAGCATGTGGGAGCCAACATGGGTATCCAGATCCCACTGTTGGTTATTGACCAGAGAGGCGTCTCGGTCATGTCTGCATGTCTCCCGAACCCGTAGGGTCTACACACTTAAGGTTCAATGACGCTAGGGTTGTAGAGATATTAGTATGCAGTAACCCGAAAGTTGTTTGGAGTCCCGGATGAGATCACGGACGTCACGAGGAGTTCCGGAATGGTCCGGAGGTAAATATTTATATATGGGAAGTCAAGTTTTGGCCATCGGGAAGGTTTCGGGGGTTACCGGTATTGTACTGGGACCACCGGAAGGGTCCCGGGGGTCCACCGGGTGGGGCCACCTATCCCGGAGGGCCCCATGGGCTGAATTGGGTGGGGAACCAGCCCCTAGTGGGCTGGTGCGCCCCCCTTGGGCCTGCCCTGCGCCTAGGGTTGGGAAACCCTAGGGGTGGGGGCGCCCCCCACTTGGCTTGGGGGGGAAGCCACCCTTGGCCGCCGCCCCCTTGGAGATCCATCTCCCTAGGGCCAGCGCCCCCCCAAGGCCCCTATATATAGAGGGGTGGAGGGAGGACAGCTGCACCCCTTGCTCTTGGCGCCTCCCTCTCCCTCCGTAACACCTCTCCTCCCCGCTTGCGCTTGGCGAAGCCCTGCCGGGATCCTGCTGCATCCACAACCACGCCGTCGTGCTGCTGGATCTTCATCAACCTCTCCTTCCCTCTTGCTGGATCAAGAAGGAGGAGACGTCTTCCTAACCGTACGTGTGTTGAACGTGGAGGTGCCGTCCGTTCGGCACTAGGTCATCGGTGATTTGAATCACATCAAGTACGACTCCATCAACCCCGTTCTCTTGAACGCTTCCGCGCCGCGATCTACAAGGGTATGTAGATGCACTCCTCTCTCCCTCGTTGCTAGATGACTCCATAGATTGATCTTGGTGATGCGTAGATAATTTTAAAATTCTGCTACGTTCCCCAACAGTGGCATCATGAGCTAGGTCTATGCGTAGTTACTATGCACGAGTAGAACACAAAGCAGTTGTGGGCGTCGATATTGTCAATTTTCTTGCCATTACTAGTCTTATCTTGATTCGACGACATCATGGGATGAAGCGGCCCGGAACGACCTTACATGTACGCTTACGTGAGACTGGTTCCACCGACTGACATGCACTAGTTGCATAAGTTGGCTGGCGGGTGTCTGTCTCTCCCACTTTAGTTGGATCGGATTTGATGAACAGGGTCCTTATGAAGGGTAAATAGAAATTGGCAATTCACGTTGTGTTTTTGGCGTAGGTAAGAAATGTTCTTGCTAGAAACCTATAGTAGCCACGTAAAAACTTGCAACAACAATTAGAGGATGTCTAACTTGTTTTTGCAGCAAGTGTTTTGTGATGTGATATGGCCAAAGGATGTGATGAATGATATATGTGATGTATGAGATGATCATGTTCTTGTAATAGGAATCACGACTTGCATGTCGATGAGTATGACAACCGGCAGGAGCCATAGGAGTTGTCTTTATTTATTTATGACCTGCGTGTCAACATAAACGTCATGTAATTACTTTACTTTATTGCTAAAGCGTTAGCCATAGTAGTAGAAGTAATAGATGACGGGACAACTTCAAGAAGACACGATGATGGAGATCATGGTGTCATGCCGGTGACAACGATGATCATGGAGCCCCGAAGATGGAGATCAAAAGGAGCAAATGATATTGGCCATATCATGTCACTATTTGATTGCATGTGATGTTTATCATGTTTTACATCTTATTTTCTTAGAACGACGGTAGCTTAAATAAGATGATCCCTCGCAATAATTTCTAGAAAGTGTTCCCCCTAACTGTGCATCATTGCGAAGGTTCGTTGTTTCGAAGCACCACGTGATGATCGGGTGTGATAGATTCCAACGTTCGAATACAACGGGTGTAAGCCAGATTTACACACGCAATACACTTAGGTTGACTTGACGAGCCTAGCATGTACAGACAGGGCCTCGGAACACGGAAGACCGAAAGGTCGAGCATGAGTCGTATAGAAGATACGATCAACATGAAGATGTTCACCGATGTTGGCTAGTCCGTCTCACGTGATGATCGGACACGGCCTAGTTAACTCGGATCATGTTTCACTTAGATGACTGGAGGGATGTCTATCTGAGTGGGAGTTCATAGAGTAATTTGATTAGATGAACTTAATTATCATGAACTTAGTCTAAAATCTTTACAATATGTCTTGTAGATCAAATGGCCCACGTTGTCCTCAACTTCAACGCGTTCCTAGAGAAAACCAAGCTGAAAGACGATGGCAGCAACTATACGGACTGGGTCCGGAACCAGAGGATCATCCTCATAGCTGCCAAGAAATATTATGTCCTAGAAGCACCGCTAGGTGACGCACCTGTCCCACAGAACCAAGACGTTATGAACGCTTGGCAGTCACGTGCTGATGATTACTCCCTCGTTCAGTGCGGCATGCTTTACAGCTTAGAACCGGGGCTCCAAAAGTGTTTTGAGAGACATGGAGCATATGAGATGTTCGAAGAGCTGAAAATGGTTTTTCAAGCTCATGCTCGGGTCGAGAGATATGAAGTCTCCGACATGTTCTTTAGCTGTAAGATGGAGGAAAATAGTTCTGTCAGTGAGCACATACTCAGAATGTCTGGGTTGCATAACCGCTTGACTCAGCTGGGAGTTAATCTCCCGGATGACGCGGTCATTGACAGAATCCTTCAGTCGCTTCCACCGAGCTACAAGTGCTTTGTGATGAACTTCAATATGCAGGGGATGGAAAAGACCATTCCTGAGGTGTATTCAATGCTGAAATCAGCAGAGGTGGAAATCAAAAAGGAACATCAAGTGTTGATGGTGAATAAAACCACTAAGTTCAAGAAAGGCAAGGGTAAGAAGAACTTCAAGAAGGATGGCAAGGGAGTTGCCGCGCCCGGTAAGCAAGCTGCCGGGAAGAAGCCAAAGAATGAACCCAAGCCCGAGACTAAGTGTTTTTATTGCAAGGGAAGTGGTCACTGGAAGCAGAACTGCCCCAAATACTTAGCGGACAAGATGGCCGGCAACACTAAAGGTATATGTGATATACATGTAATTGATGTGTACCTTACCAGTACTCGTAGTAGCTCCTGGGTATTTGATACCGGTGCGGTTGCTCACATTTGTAACTCAAAGCAGGAGCTGCGGAATAAGCGGAGACTGGCGAAGGACGAGGTGACGATGCGCGTCGAGAATGGTTCCAAGGTCGATGTGATCGCCGTCGGCACGCTGCCTCTACATTTACCTACGGGATTAGTTTTAAACCTCAATAATTGTTATTTAGTGCCAGGTTTGAGCATGAACATTGTATCAGGATCTCGTTTAATTCGAGATGGCTACTCATTTAAATCCGAGAATAATGGTTGTTCTATTTATATGAGAGATATGTTTTATGGTCATGCTCCGATGGTGAATGGTTTATTCTTAATGAATCTCGAGTGTAATGCTACACATATTCATAGTGTGAATACCAAAAGATGTAAGGTTGATAATGATAGTCCCACATACTTGTGGCACTGCCGCCTTGGTCACATAGGTGTCAAACGCATGAAGAAGCTCCATGCAGATGGACTTTTAGAGTCTCTTGATTACGAATCATTTGACACGTGCAAACCATGCCTCATGGGTAAAATGACCAAGACTCCGTTCTCAGGAACAATGGAGCGAGCAACCAACTTATTGGAAATCATACATACTGATGTGTGCGGTCCAATGAGTGTTGAGGCTCGCGGTGGCTATTGTTATGTTCTCACCCTCACTGATGACTTGAGTAGATATGGGTATGTCTACTTAATGAAAGACAAGTCTGAGACCTTTGAAAAGTTCAAGGAATTTCAGAGTGAGGTTGAGAATCAACGTGACAAGAAAATCAAGTTCTTGCGATCAGATCGTGGGGGAGAATACTTGAGTCACGAATTTGGCACACACTTAAGAAAATGTGGAATAGTTTCACAACTCACGCCGCCTGGAACTCCTCAGCGTAATGGTGTGTCCGAACGTCGTAATCGCACTCTATTGGATATGGTGCGATCTATGATGTCTCTTACCGATTTACCGCTGTCATTTTGGGGCTATGCTATAGAGACTGCCGCATTCACTTTAAATAGGGCTCCGTCGAAATCCGTTGAGACGACACCGTATGAATTATGGTTTGGGAAGAAACCTAAGCTGTCGTTTCTAAAAGTTTGGGGATGCGATGCTGATGTCAAGAAACTTCAACCTGAAAAGCTCGAACCCAAGTCGGAAAAATGCGTCTTCATAGGATACCCTAAAGAAACTGTTGGGTATACCTTCTACCTCAGATCCGAAGGCAAGATCTTTGTTGCCAAGAATGGGTCCTTTCTAGAGAAAGAGTTTCTCTCGAAAGAAATAAGTGGGAGGACAGTAGAACTTGATTAAGTATTACCTCTTGAACCGGTAAGTGGCACATCTCACGAAAATGTTCCTGAGGTGCCTGCACCGACTAGAGAGGAAGTTAATGATGATGATCATGAAACTTCAGATCAAGTTACAACTGAACTTCGTAGGTCCACGAGGACACGTTCTGCACCAGAGTGGTACGGCAACCCTGTCTTGGAAATCATGTTGTTAGACAACGGTGAACCTTCGAACTATGAAGAGGCGATGGCGGGCCCGGATTCCGACAAATGGCTGGAAACCATGAAATCCGAGATAGGATCCATGTATGAAAACGAAGTATGGACTTTGACTGACTTGCCTGATGATCGGCGAGCCATAGAAAATAAATGGATCTTTAAGAAGAAGACAGACGTGGATGGTAATGTGACCATCTATAAAGCTCGGCTTGTCGCTAAGGGTTATCGACAAGTTCAAGGGGTTGACTACGATGAGACTTTCTCACCCATAGCGAAGCTAAAGTCCGTCCGAATCATGTTAGCAATTGCCGCATTCTATGATTATGAGATATGGCAAATGGACGTCAAAACGACATTCCTTAATGGTTTCCTTAAGGAAGAATTGTATATGATGCAGCCGGAAGGTTTTGTCGATCCTAAGAATGCTGACAAGGTGTGCAAGCTCCAACGCTCGATTTATGGGCTGGTGCAAGCATCTCGGAGTTGGAACATTCGTTTTGATGAGATGATCAAAGCGTTTGGGTTTACGCAGACTTATGGAGAAGCCTGCATTTACAAGAAAGTGAGTGGGAGCTCTGTAGCATTTCTCATATTGTATGTGGATGACATACTGTTGATGGGAAATGATATAGAATTCTTGGAAAGCATAAAGGCCTACTTGAACAAGTGTTTTTCAATGAAGGACCTTGGAGAAGCTGCTTATATATTAGGCATCAAGATCTATAGAGATAGATCGAGACGCCTCATTGGTCTTTCACAGAGTACGTACCTTGACAAGATATTGAAGAAGTTCAAAATGGATCAGTCGAAGAAGGGGTTCTTGCCTGTATTGCATGGTACAAGATTGAGCACGGCTCAATGCCCGACCACGGCAGAAGATAGAGAAAAGATGAGTGTTGTCCCCTATGCCTCGGCCATAGGGTCTATCATGTATGCTATGCTGTGTACCAGACCTGATGTAAACCTTGCCGTAAGTTTGGTAAGAAGGTACCAAAGTAATCCTGGCATGGAACACTGGACAGCGGTCAAGAATATCCTGAAGTACCTGAAAAGGACTAAGGACATGTTTCTCGTGTATGGAGGTGACGAAGAGCTCGTTGTAAAGGGTTACGTCGATGCTAGCTTCAACATAGATCTAGATGACTCTAAGTCACAAACCGGATACGTGTATATTTTGAATGGTGGGGCAGTAAGCTGGTGCAGTTGCAAGCAAAGCGTTGTGGCGGGATCTACATGTGAAGCGGAGTACATGGCAGCCTCGGAGGCAGCACAAGAAGTAGTCTGGGTGAAGGAGTTCATTACCGACCTAGGAGTCATACCCAATGCGTCGGGCCCGATGACTCTCTTCTGTGACAACACTGGAGCTATTGCCCTTGCCAAGGAGCCCAGGTTTCACAGGAAGACCAGGCATATCAAGCGTCACTTCAACTCCATTCGTGAAAGTGTTCAAATGTAACATCCCAAATTTGCAATTTGGAATGTTATACACTAGATCATCATGCATATCATATTTTCTTGCATTTTGGTTGATCCTAGAAATTTCACGCAACTCAAGGACCCACGGAGAGAGTTGGAGATTTCGTTATTTTCATATTTGAGAGTTTTCTCAAATTTGAAAAGAGGATCATCGATTTATTTATTTCATCTTCAATTATTTTTCCAATATCAAAAAAATGAGAGAGGGAATAATATGACTTTCCCAAAGTTAGGAAAAATGAAGATTTAATAAATAGATCCAATTTTGTTTTTCCGGTGTTTGTTTGCATTTTATTTGGATAGGGAAAAATGCGTGTTTTCGAAAATTGCATTTTAGGCCCGGAGTAGAGTTCATTTTGTTCGGCTCATTGTTAGGAGTCGGGGAAAATTTACTTTAGGTTTTTTGGAGTTCTTTTAGTTTAGTTTTCTTTTGTTTTTCTGCGCGCGGAAACTATTTAAAAAAAAAGAGAGCCAGGCCAGCCGGGCCAAAGGCCCAGCCAGCCGGCCGCCTCCCCAGCCTCCCTGCACGCGTGCGCCAGCGCCAGGCGCCAGGCGCCAGGCCGCCGCCTCGCCTCTTAGCCGAGTCCCTCTAGGACTCTAGGCTAGCCCCCTTTCCTTGTTTCTTTTTCTTTTGCTTGCCCCTACCCCAAGAAACCCCCTCCCCTCACCAATATAAATACCCCCACACCCCCCCTCCAAAACATCAAATCAAACCCCAAGCCCCTCTCCTCCTAAGCCGCAGCAAGCAGCAGCGCGCAGCCCCAAGCCGCCGCCGCCTAGCCACCGCCGCCGCCCCTCACCCACGCTGCCGCCCTTGTGCATCGCCGCCGCCGCCCAACGCGGCCGTTCGCTGGAGCCCCTTGCCGGAACCTCGCCGAGGTAGCCGCGCCGCGTCTCTCCTATCCCCTCGGTTCGGTTTTTCTTATAAACCGTTCCGATTCTTTTATTCTCTTCCGATTCGTTTTCTTTCCAGTTCTTTTCTTTTTCTTCCGGTTTTTGTTTCGGCTTTCTTCCGAAACCCTAGATCGGTTTTCCGTTTCTTTTTCGGTTTCTTTTCCGAAAATCCTAGATCGGTTTTCGTTCTTCTTTCGGACCGTTCGTCTCAACGAACGTGATCACCAATTATTCCCCGGTTAACGACGCCCGTTCGTTTAACCGTTCATCTCTTTCTTTTCGTCAGATTTATTCCGCGATCGTGATCTCAGATCCGATCTTCGTTCTAGTCTTTCTTCTCGCTCGTTTATCGGAATCAGGTGATTCAAGCGCCTGGAGTTTCGTTTCAAAACCGCCGTTCCATCTAATCAACTTGAACAAGTTTTTGCCCCGGTAAAATTTGACCTAGTTTCAACTTGCTAGAACCGAGTTGTTTTCTTCCGCCGTTTGTTTTTCCGTTTCTTTGTTCGGTTCTTTCTTTCTTTGCAACCGGAGTTCTTAAGTTGAACTTTCTGGTTCGTTCTCTTGTTCGAGTTTTACCTATGCATTAGATGAGTACTTATTGTATGCTTGTTGTTTGTCTGTGATAGATCACCCGGATTGTGCCGCTTGTTACTTCGAAACCCTAGGTCTCGCGGATCATCAGCAAGGCAAGTAACACTTTGATCATACCTTCTCTACAACCCAGTTTTATTGCATTAGATCAATCCTCTCACATTGCATGATTAGGATCTAATTAAATTGTGGGATGGGAAGTAGATGAGGTAGTACCTATTACCTGTATTATTATGAAACCTTTGGGAGTTACTTCTACGTTTGCTTATTATGCCATGCTATGCTAGTAGACGTGGATTGGGTGAGTGATATCCATGACAGATGTGAGTTGATAATTTTAATGGTTTATCTAAGGTGGCAACTTAAACACACATCTGGGTGGATTGAGGCACCTGATGTCTATCAGGACTTGCCTGTTTTATTTTGGACCGCCACCCAGGCTCAAAGGGATCATAAGATCATTCATGCTAGCAACTTCCGTGTGCAGCCACATGCTACTATGGGCTCTGGCATAGTTGACTAAGTTGTGCGAACTCTTACGGGGTGGACTAGCGGATGTAGGGGTTGTAGGTGGTACGGTCTACCCCACATGTAAGGTGCTAGCGCTTCTGAAAGACTATGTCTCGGTCATCCGTTTCTCAAACACCATGTAGTGCGAGAAAACAAACGGAGGCGATCGAGTCATGTGGGAAAAGTGCGCAAACCTCTGCAGAGTGTACAAACTAATCATGATTAGCCGTGTCCCCGGTTATGGACAACTTGAGTATCTAGTACTTGAATATCATGTGAATCTCAACATGTTACTTCTAATTAATGTTGTTGGGTTTTAATTGTTCACTTAATTGGGATCGGAATGCTGTCAACCATTCTCAATGTTTCACAACCACCATGATAGTTAAATAAATTTATTCCTTTGCAGTAGGGAAAAACTGGCTTTACGCAAAACTGTAACCATAGAGCTTTCCACCAGCCATATATGCATATAGTATAGCTGTTTCATTCCATTACTCTCTATGTGTTACATTGCCAGCATATTCCATGTGCTGACCCGTTTTCGGACTGCAACTTCTCATGTTGCAGACTTTTCAGACGACGAGTAAGGTGCTTTTAGGTCGTGGCCCTATACTCAGTGATGCCGTTGGAGTTGATGGACCCATTTATCTTCCAAGTCTTCCGCTATTTTCGACACTAGATGGCCTTAAGCCATATTTATTGTAATAAGTTCTCTTTGAGACAATGATGTAATAAGTGTGTGATTGCCACTCTGCTATAAATCCTTCGATGTACTGTGTGGTGTCAGCATTACTGATCCAGGGATGACACCTGAGCACAGAGCACTTGATCCATTCGGGTCTGGTTGCCACAGAGATGGTATCAGAGCACACGCTGACTGTAGGACACGACCACTAAGTTAAAGCCGTAGAACACCATTCTCTTCTCATTTTCTAACTCCTCATCTTTTCTACCCTTTTAGGATGACGAACGCGAAGATTAAGTACGCTCAACCGGATGAAGGCACACCTTTTGGATTTCACTTGAAGGAAGTCACCAAGTACCTGAACATTGGATTACCAAGCTTCACGGGAACTTTCAACGCCACTCTGCCTGAAGAGGAGCGCTGGAAGATTCAAGCTCACGCTCCGGGAAGGACATTCGCACCAACCACGAAGCCTATAGATAGTGTTTTCAATGCAGCAACTTGGAGTCTGGGAAGGAGCATGGCAGCTCATATCACCATAGGACGCATTGGAGAAGTTTATCAAGAAGACCTCAAGGACACTATCTACCAGATTTGCGGACGCCGAGACGAACAATGGGAGTTAGTCAGCACCAAGAAGGATAGATCCATTGCATCTTTCATCCAGGAGTTAAACCAGCACATTTGACGCCACGAGAACCAGATGTGCAATGATATGGTAGAGTTGAAGAATGCGAAGGCAAGGATCATCGAGCTAGAAGGAGAGCTAATGTCTACACACAAGGACTACATGGACGAGATCGTAGCTCTAGCAAGACACAATGGCGATCTTAAGCAGGAGATTGAAGAACTCAAGAGGAAGTTAGCATCCCAGGAGGAAGACGAGTACGTCGCATGTCCGGACAACTACATCATCATCGACGACACCGATTCGGATCCAAGTGAACCCGACTTTGAAGACGAAGCTGGAGCAGATATCATGGAGTCTTCCACCGGTTCAAATTTCTAGATGACCCCCAGATAGTAGTAGTATTCCCCCCTGTAAACACAATAGTTCGAGCACTTTTGCGATAGTTTTAGACCGATTGTAAGCCCTTGTTTGATTGAATGAAGTGATTTTGTGTGCATTTGCTCATGTGCATTGGGGTAGTGTTTTCCCTTTAGACCTCACTCTATTCTTAATTCTCGTCTCTTCTAAACCCTCAGATGCCTCCGAGACGTGACAATGGATTCCCACCGGAGCTCACTCAGTTGATCCAGCAGCAGAATCAATTGATGCAGATGTTAGTCCAGAACCAGCAGAACAACAACAACCCACCACCACCACCACCTGTTGACCACTTAGCCCGTTTCCTTAGGCTGAATCCGCCGGTGTTTTCCAGTAGCATCGAGCCGATTGTAGCAGATGATTGGCTCCGCAAGATAGGAAGGGAGTTGACCACTGCAGGGTGCACGGATGGTGAGAAAGTGAAGTTTGCCGCTCACCAACTTGACGGACCCGCGGCAGCATGGTGGGAGAATTTCACAGCCACTTACCCAGTTGACATTGTCACATGGGATCAGTTTCAGCAAGCTTTCCGCACTGCCCATGTTTCAGCAGGAGCTATGGCCATAAAGAAGCGTGAGTTTCGCAACTTACGCCAAGGATGAAGGACAGTTGGCCAGTACGTTGACGACTTCAGCAAATTAGCATGTTATGCCCCAGATGACGTTGCTACAGATGCAGCTAAGCAGGAGAAGTTTCTGGAAGGACTGAATGATGAGTTGAGTATGCAGTTGATGGTAGCCACCTTCAACAACTACCAGGAGTTGGTAGATCGTGCCATCATGATTGAAGGAAAGCAACAGCAAATTGAGAACCGTAAGAGGAAGTATGGACAGGGGAAGTATAACTCTGGAGCCCAGCAGAAGCCCCGTTTTACCCCTAAACCGGGAATTCAGTTTCAGCATACCCATGGAGGAGGTAGCTCGCACAACCATAATGGCCACAAGAATGGTAATGGGAATGGAGGAAGCAACGGCCATAACCGGACCACCCCATCGACCCCAACCAAGAGAGACCTGAGTCAAGTCACCTGTTTCAAGTGTTCCAAGACTGGACATTATGCCAATGAATGTCCCGAAGGCCAGAATGGAAATGGCAATGGAAGCTCTGGGAAGAAGCCAAACCCTTTCAATAGGGGACAGGTGAACCACGTTAATGTGGAGGAGGTTGAAGATCAGCCTGATGCAGTAATCGGTAAGTTTCTGGTTAAGTCATTTACTGCACTCGTTCTTTTTGATACCGGTGCATCGCATTCATACATATCAAGGGGATTTGTGGATAAATATAACCTGCCAACCCAAGCCCTTAGGTCACCCATGTTAGTAAGCTCACCAGGAGCGGAGTATATGGCTAGACGATGGTGTGATCGGTTACCATTAAGGATTGGTAACTATGTGTTCCCCTCAGACCTAATAGTATTGGAATCTCAAGGATTGGATGTGATATTAGGCATGGATTGGTTGTCGATGTATGGAGGAAACATCGATTGCGCCAGTAAGACAATTTTGCTTACCACACCAGAAGGAAGAAGGATCAAGTATGTATCCCGGCATGTGCCAAACAGGACACAAGTAAATTGCCTAACAGGAGTCGTGCAGGAGGAAGTACCAGTGGTGAAGGATTATCCTGATGTATTTCCTGAGGAATTGCCAGGCATGCCACCGGATAGAGACATTGAGTTTTTGATTGAGTTATTGCCAGGTACAGGCCCAATATCGAAGCGACCATACCGGATGCCAGCAAAGGATTTGGTGGAAATTAAGAATCAGATTAAGGAGTTATTGGATAAAGGTTACATTCGCCCAAGTTCTTCGCCTTGGGGATCACCCGTACTTCTAGTGGAAAAGAAGGATGGATCATTAAGGATGGTTGTAGATTATCGAGGATTGAATGAAGTAACCATCAAGAATAAGTACCCACTGCCAATGATCAACGATCTGTTTGATCGGTTGCAAGGAGCTAAAGTGTTTTCCAAGATTGATTTGCGATCAGGGTACCATCAATTGAAGATTCGAGAGCAGGACATACCTAAGACATCATTCACCACAAGATATGGATTGTATGAGTATACCGTTATGTCATTTGGATTGACTAACGCACCTGCCTATTTTATGAACCTGATGAACAAAGTGTTTATGGAGTTTTTGGATAAGTTCGTCGTAGTGTTCATTGATGACATCCTGGTTTATTCAAAGAATGAAGAGGAGCATAAGGAACATTTGCGTTTGGTTTTGGAGAAACTAAGGGAACATCAGTTATACGCCAAATTCAGCAAATGTGAATTTTGGTTGAAGGAAGTTGGATTCCTCGGACATGTTATATCCGGAGAAGGTATAGCAGTTGACCCCACTAAGGTTGAGACCGTAACCGAATGGGAAGCCCCAACAACAGTTGGAGAGATCCGGAGTTTTCTTGGACTCGCAGGATACTACCGGAGATTCATTGAGAACTTCTCAAGGATTGCAAAGCCTATGACTGAGTTGTTGAAGAAGGATACTAAGTTCAAATGGACCGAGGAGTGTGAGGCTAGTTTCCAGGAGTTGAAGAAACGTTTGGTTACCTCACCAGTGTTGATTTTGCCAGATCAGACCAAGTATTATGAGGTGTATTGCGACGCTTCACGTCAAGGACTTGGAGCAGTGCTTATGCAAGAAGGAAGAGTTGCTTCGTATGCTTCACGACAACTGAAGCCTCATGAATTGAATTATGCCACGCATGATTTGGAGTTAGCAGCCGTAGTGCATGCTTTGAAAACGTGGAGACATTTCCTCATTGGAAATCATTGTGAGGTGTACACGGATCACAAGAGTTTTAAGTACATTTTCACTCAGAAGGAGTTGAACCTCAGACAAAGGAGATGGTTGGAGCTCATCAAGGATTATGATATGAGATTGCATTATCATCCCGGAAAATCTAATGTAGTAGCTGACGCATTGAGCCGTAAGAGCCATGTCAAAACTCTAATGGCGGGGAAAATACCCAAGGAGTTAGCAGAAAACCTTCGTGAGCTATGTTTGGAAATAGTTCCGAGAGGCTATGTAGCAGCATTGGAGATTCAGTCAACATTGATGGATAAAATCAGAGAGGCTCAAAAATCCGACAAGGAGATTGCTGCTATAAAAGAGAGAATGAGCAAAGGAAAAGCAAAGGGATTTCATGAGGATGAGCACGATACCTTATGGTTTGAGGACCGTGTTTATGTGCCCAATGACCCAGAGATCAGGAAGTTAATTTTGCAAGAGGCACATGATTCACCGTATTCGATTCACCCAGGGAATACCAAAATGTATTTGGATTTGAAGGAAACATTCTGGTGGACCGGAATGAAGAAAGATATTGCAGCATATGTAGCAGTTTGTGACGTATGTCAGAGAGTAAAGGCAGAGCATCAGAAGCCAGCAGGATTGTTACAACCATTGCCGATACCCGAATGGAAGTGGGATAAGATAGGCATGGATTTTATCATAGGACTACCCAGGACGAAAGCAGTCTATGACTCGATATGGGTAGTAGTTGATCGTTTGACGAAGGTAGCACATTTTATTCCAGTTAAGACCACTTACACCAGTGCTAAGTTGGCAAAGATATACATGACTAGAATCATTTGTTTGCATGGAGTTCCGAGGAGTATCGTATCAGATAGAGGAACCCAATTTACCTCAAAGTTTTGGAATCAGTTGCATGAAACTTTGGGAACCAGACTAGAGTTCAGCACAGCTTTTCACCCACAGGCGGATGGACAGACCGAGAGAGTCAATCAGATTTTGGAAGATATGCTGAGAGCTTGTGCATTAGATTATGGATCTAGTTGGGACGATAACTTGCCATATGCGGAGTTTTCTTATAACAACAGTTACCAAACCAGTTTGAAGATGGCACCTTTCGAAGCTTTATACGGAAGGAGGTGCAGGACACCGTTGTCATGGGACGAAGTTGGAGACTGTTAATTCTTTGGACCAGATTTGATTAAGGAGTCTGAACAGAAAGTTAAGTTGATTCATGATAGGCTCAAGGTAGCCCAGTCCAGGCAGAAGAGCTACGCAGATTCGAAACGCAAGGAGACAGTCTACGAAACCGGAGACAGAGTTTACCTCCGAGTATCCCCACTTCGAGGAGTTAAGCGCTTTGGAGTTAAGGGAAAGTTAGCACCGCGTTTCGTTGGACCATATAAGTTCTTGCAACGTATGGGAGAAGTCGCTTATAAGTTGGAATTACCAGAGGTACTGTCAGGAGTTCATGATGTATTCCATGTTTCTCAGCTGAAGAAATGTCACGCCGAGATGCCAGAGGTACCGCTAAGAGATACCGTGCCACTCGAAGCGATTCAGTGGAAGGACGACTTAACATATGAGGAGAAGCCAGTCAAGATTCTCGATTATGCCAGCAGAGTCACCCGCAGCAAGGTTATCAAGTTTTGCAAAGTTCAGTGGAACCACCACTCAGAGGATGAAGCCACCTGGGAAAGAGAAGAAGATTTTCTCAAGGACCACCCTCACCTATTTTCTAGCCAACCCGAATCTTGAGGGCGAGATTCATCTTAAGGGGGGTAGGTTTGTAACATCCCAAATTTGCAATTTGGAATGTTATACACTAGATCATCATGCATATCATATTTTCTTGCATTTTGGTTGATCCTAGAAATTTCACGCAACTCAAGGACCCACGGAGAGAGTTGGAGATTTCGTTATTTTCATATTTGAGAGTTTCTCAAATTTGAAAAGAGGATCATCGATTTATTTATTTCATCTTCAATTATTTTTCCAATATCAAAAAAAATGAGAGAGGGAATAATATGACTTTCCCAAAGTTAGGAAAAATGAAGATTTAATAAATAGATTCAATTTTGTTTTGCGGTGTTTGTTTGCATTTTATTTGGATAGGGAAAAATGCGTGTTTTCGAAAATTGCATTTTAGGCCCGGAGTAAAGTTCATTTTGTTCGGCTCATTGTTAGGAATCGGGGAAAATTTACTTTAGGTTTTTTGCAGTTCGTTTAGTTTAGTTTTCTTTTGTTTTTCTACGCGCGGAAACTATTTTAAAAAAAAAGAGAGCCAGGCCAGCCGGGCCAAAGGCCCAGCCAGCCGGCCGCCTCCCCAGCCTCCCTGCGCGCGTGCGCCAGCGCCAGGCGCCAGGCGCCAGGCCGCCGCCTCGCCTCTTAGCCGAGTCCCTCTAGGACTCTAGGCTAGCCCCCTTTCCTTGTTTCTTTTTCTTTTGCTTGCCCCCTACCCCAAGAAACCCCCTCCCCTCACCAATATAAATACCCCCACACCCCCCGTCCAAAACATCAAATCAAACCCCAAGCCCCTCTCCTCCTAAGCCGCAGCAAGCAGCAGCGCGCAGCCCCAAGCCGCCGCCGCCTAGCCGCCGCCGCCCCTCACCCACGCCGCCGCCCTTGTGCATCGCCGCTGCCGCCCAACGCCGCCGTTCGCCGGAGCCCCTCGCCGGAACCTCGCCGAGGTAGCCGCGCCGCGTCTCTCCTATCCCCTCGGTTCGGTTTTTCTTATAAACCGTTACGATTCTTTTCTTCTCTTCTGATTCGTTTTCTTTTTGGTTCTTTTCTTTTTCTTCCAGTTTTTGTTTTGGTTTTCTTCCGAAACCCTAGATCGGTTTTCCATTTCTTTTTCGGTTTCTTTTCCGAAAATCCTAGATCGGTTTTCGTTCTTCTTTCGGACCGTTCGTCTCAACGAACGTGATCACCGATTATTCCCCGGTTAACGATGCCCGTTCGTTTAACCGTTCATCTCTTTCTTTTCGTCGTATTTATTCTGTGATCGTGATCTCAGATCCGATCTTCGTTCTAGTCTTTCTTCTCGCTCGTTTATTGGAATCAGGTGATTCAAGCGCCTGGAGTTTCGTTTCGAAACCGCCGTTCCGTCTAATCAACTTGAACAAGTTTTTTCCCCGGTAAAATTTGACCTAGTTTCAACTTGCTAGAACCGAGTTGTTTTCTTCCGCCGTTTGTTTTTCCGTTTATTTGTTCGGTTCTTTCTTTCTTTGCAACCAGAGTTCTTAATTTGAACTTTCTGGTTCGTTCTCTTGTTCGAGTTTTACCTGTGCATTAGATGAGTACTTATTGTATGCTTGTTGTTTGTCTGCGATAGATCACCCGGATTGTGCCGCTTGTTACTTCGAAACCCTAGGTCTCGCGGATCATCAGCAAGGCAAGTAACACTTTGATCATACCTTCTCTACAACCCAGTTTTATTGCATTAGATCAATCCTCTCACATTGCATGATTAGGATCTAATTAAATTGTGGGATGGGAAGTAGATGAGGTAGTACCTATTACCTGTATTATTATGAAACCTTTGGGAGTTACTTCTACGTTTGCTTATTATGCCATGCTATGCTAGTAGACGTGGATTGGGTGAGTGATATCCATGACAGATGTGAGTTGATAATTTTAATGGTTTATCTAAGGTGGCAACTTAACACACATCTGGGTGGATTGAGGCACCTGATGTCTATCAGGACTTGCCTGTTTTATTTTGGACCGCCACCCAGGCTCAAAGGGACCATAAGATCATTCATGCTAGCAACTTCCGTGTGCAGCCACATGCTACAATGGGCTCTGGCATAGTTGACTAAGTTGTGCGAACTCTTACGAGGTGGACTAGCAGATGTAGGGGTTGTAGGTGGTACGGTCTACCCCACATGTAAGGTGCTAGCGCTTCTGAAAGACTATGTCTCGGTCATCCGTTTCTCAAACACCATGTAGTGCGAGAAAACAAACGGAGGCGATCGAGTCATGTGGGAAGAGTGCGCAAACCTCTGCAGAGTGTACAAACTAATCATGATTAGCCGTGTCCCCGGTTATGGACAACTTGAGTATCTAGTACTTGAATATCATGTGAATCTCAACATGTTACTTCTAATTAATGTTGTTGGGTTTTAATTGTTCACTTCATTGGGATCGGAATGCTGTCAACCATTCTCGATGTTTCACAACCACCATGATAGTTAAATAAATTTATTCCTTTGCAGTAGGGAAAAACTAGCTTTACACAAAACTGTAACCATAGAGCTTTCCACCAGCCATATATGCATATAGTATAGCTGTTTCATTCCATTAATCTCTATGTGTTACATTGCCAACATATTCCATGTGCTGACCCATTTTCGGGCTGCAACTTCTCATGTTGCAGACTTTTCAGACGACGAGTAAGGTGCTTTTAGGTCGTGGCCCTATACTCAGTGATGCCGTTGGAGTTGATGGACCCATTTATCTTCCAAGTCTTCCGCTGTTTTCGACACTAGATGGCCTTAAGCCATATTTATTGTAATAAGTTCTCTTTGAGACAACGATGTAATAAGTGTGTGATTGCCACTCTGCTATAAATCCTTCGATGTACTGTGTGGTGTCAGCATTACTGATCCAGGGATGACACCTGAGCATAGAGCACTTGATCCATTCGGGTCTGGTTGCCACATCAAAATGGAGACATAGAGATTTGTAAAGTACATACAGACCTGAATGTGGCAGATCCGTTGACTAAACCTCTCCCTAGAGAAAAACATGATCAACACCAGAACTGCATGGGTGTTCGATTCATCACAATGTAACTAGACTATTGACTCTAGTGCAAGTGGGAGACTGTTGGAAATATGACCTAGAGGCAATAATAAAATGGTTATTATTATATTTCTTTGTTCGTGATAATTTTCTATTGTTCATGCTATAATTGTGTTATCCAAAAATCGTAATACATGTGTGAATACATAGACCACAACACGTCCCTAGTGAGCCTCTAGTTGACTAGCTCGTTGATCAAAGGATAGTCATGGTTTCCTGACTATGGACATTGGATGTCTTTGATAACGGGATCACATCATTAGGAGAATGATGTGATGGACAAGACCCAATCCTAAGCCTAGCACAAAGATCGTGTAGTTCGTATGCTAAAGCTTTTCTAATGTCAAGTATCATTTCCTTAGACCATGAGATTGTGCAACTCCCGGATACCGTAGGAGTGCCTTGGGTGTGCCAAACGTCACAACATTACAGGTATCTCCGAAAGTGTCTGTTGGGTTGGCACGAATCGAGACTGGGATTTGTCACTCCATGTGACAGAGAGGTATCTCTGGGCCCACTCGGTAATGCATCATCATAATGAGCTCAATGTGACCAAGTGGTTGATCACGGGATCATGCATTACGGCACGAGTAAAGTGACTTGCCGGTAATGATATTGAACTAGGTATTGGGATACCGACGATCGAGTCTCGGGCAAGTAACGTACCGATTGACAAAGGGAATTGTATACGGATTGATTGAATCCTCAACATCGTGGTTCATCCGATGAGATCATCGTGGAGCATGTGGGAGCCAACATGGGTATCCAGATCCTGCTGTTGGTTATTGACCGGAGAGGCGTCTCGGTCATGTCTGCATGTCTCCCGAACCCGTGGGGTCTACACACTTAAGGTTCGGTGACGCTAGGGTTGTAGAGATATTAGTATGCAGTAACCCGAAAGTTGTTCGGAGTCCCGGATGAGATCACGGACGTCACGAGGAGTTCCGGAATGGTCCAGAGGTAAAGATTTATATATGGGAAGTCAAGTTTTGGCCATCGGGAAGGTTTCGGGGGTTACCGGTATTGTACCGGGACCACCGGAAGGGTCCCGGGGGTCCACCGGGTGGGGCCACCTATCCCGGAGGGCCCCATGGGCTGAATTGGGTGGGGAACCAGCCCCTAGTGGGCTGGTGCACCCCCCCTTGGGCCTGCCCTACGCCTAGGGTTGGGAAACCCTAGGGGTGGGGGCGCCCCCCACTTGGCTTGGGGGCGAAGCCACCCTTGGCCGCCGCCCCCTTGGAGATCCATCTCCCTAGGGCCGGCGCCCCCAAGGCCCCTATATATAGAGGGGTGGAGGGAGGGCAGCCGCACCCCTTGCTCTTGGCGCCTCCCTCTCCCTCCGTAACACCTCTCCTCCCCGCTTGCGCTTGGCGAAGCCCTGCCGGGATCCTGCTGCATCCACCACCACGCCGTCGTGCTGCTGTATCTTCATCAACCTCGCCTTCCCTCTTGCTGGATCAAGAAGGAGGAGACGTCTTCCTAACCGTACGTGTGTTGAACGCGGAGGTGCCGTCCGTTCGGCACTAGGTCATCGGTGATTTGAATCACGTCGAGTAAGACTCCATCAACCCCGTTCTCTTGAACGCTTCCGCGCGCGATCTACAAGGGTATGTAGATGCACTCCTCTCTCCCTCGTTGCTAGATGACTCAATAGATTGATCTTGGTGATGCGTAGAAAATTTTAAAATTCTGCAACGATCCCCAACACTAGCACCAAAGACACATCAAGAAACACCAAGCCGTGTGCTGGCAACCCCGTCCCCTCTAGTTTATCCTCCATCATAGTTCTCGTAGTGCTTAGGCGAAGCCCTGCGGAGATTGTTCTTCACCAACACCGTCACCACGCCGTCGTGATGCCAGAACTCATCTACTACTTCGCCCCTCTTGCTGGATCAAGAAGGTGAGGACGTCACCGAGCTGAACGTGTGCAGAACTCGGTGGTGCCGTGCTTTCGGTACTTGGATCGGTCGGACGTGAAGACGTATTACTACATCAACCGCGTTGATATAACGCTTCCGCAAACGGTCTACGAGGGTACGTAGACAACACTCTCACCTCTCGTTGCTATGCATCACCATGATCTTGCGTGTGCGTAGGATTTTTTTGAAATTACTACGTTCCCCAACAGTGGCATCCGAGCCTAGGTTTTATGTGTTGATGTTATATGCACGAGTAGAACACAAGTGAGTTGTGAAGGAAATATGCCCTACAGGCAATAATAAAGTTATTATTTATTTCCTTATATCATGATAAAAGTTTATTATTCATGCTAGAATTGTATTAACCGGAAACATAATACATGTGTGAATACATAGACAAACAGAGTGTCACTAGTATGCCTCTACTTGACTAGTTCATTAATCAAAGATGGTTATGTTTCCTAACCATTGACAAAGAGTTGTTATTTGATTAACGGGATCACATCATTAGTTGAATGATCTGATTGACATGACCCATTCCATTAGCTTAGCACCCGATCGTTTAGTATGTTGCTATTGCTTTCTTCATGACTTATACATGTTCCTATGACTATGAGATTATGTAACTCCCGTGTGCCGGAGGAACACTTTGTGTGCTACCAAACGTCACAACGTAACTGGGTGATTATAAAGGTGCTCTACAGGTGTCTCCAAAGGTACATGTTGGGTTGACGTATTTCGAGATTAGGACTTGTCACTCCGATTGTCGGAGAGGTATCTCTAGGCCCTCTCGGTAATGCACATCACTTAAGCCTTGCAAGCAATGCAACTAATGAGTTAGTTGCGAGATGATGTATTACGGAACGAGTAAAGAGACTTGCCGGTAACGAGATTGAACTAGGTATTGGATACCGACGATCGAATCTCGGGCAAGTAACATACCGATGACAAAGGGAACAACGTATGTTGTTATGCGGTCTGACCGATAAAGATCTTCGTAGAATATGTAGGAGCCAATATGGGCATCCAGGTCCCGCTATTGGTTATTGACCGGAGACATGTCTCGGTCATGTCTACATTTTTCTCGAACTCGTAGGGTCCGCACGCTTAAGGTTTCGATGATAGTTATATTATGAGTTTATACGTTTTGATGTACCGAAGGTTGTTCGGAGTCCCGGATGTGATCACGGACATGACAAGGAGTCTCGAAATGGTCGGGACATAAAGATTGATATATTGGGAGCCTATGTTTGGATATCGGAAGTGTTCCGGGTGAAATCGGGATTTTACCGGAGTACCGGGAGGTTACCGGAACCCCTCGGGAGCTAAATGGGCCTTAATGGGCCTTAGTGGAAGAAGAGGAGAGGCGGCCAGGGCTAGGGCCGCGCGCCCCTCCCCCTAGTCCGAATAGGACAAGGAGAGAGGGGGCCGGCGCCCCCCTCCTTCTCTCTCTCTTTTCCACCTCACGAATCCTATTCCAACTAGGATTGGGGGAGAAGTCCTACTCCCGGAGGGAGTAGGACTCCTCCTGGCGCGCCCTATGGTGGCCGGCCGGCCTCCCCCTCTTGAACCTTTATATACGGAGGCAGGGGCACCCCAGAGACACACAAGTTGATCCACGTGATCATAATCTTAGCCGTGTGCGGCGCCCCCTTCCACCATAGTCCTCGATAATATTGTAGCGGTGCTTAGGCGAAGCCCTGCGACAGTAGTACATCAAGATCGTCACCACGCCGTCGTGCTGACGGAACTCTTCCCCGACACTTTGCTGGATCGGAGTCCGGGGATCGTCATCGAGCTGAACCTGTGCTAGAACTCGGAGGTGCCGTAGTTTCGGGGCTTGATCGGTCGGGCCGTGGAGACGTACGACTACATCAACCAAACGCTTCCGTTGTCGATCTACAAGGGTACGTAGATCACACTCTCCCCTCTCGTTGCTATGCATCACCATGATCTTGCGTGTGCGTAGGAATTTTTTTGAAATTACTACGTTCCCCAACAAGTTGTGGGCAATATAAGTCATACTGCTTACCAGCATGTCATACTTTGGTTCGGCGGTATTGTTGGATGAAGCGGCCCGGACTGACATTACACGTACGCTTACGCGAGACTGGTTCTACCAACGTGCTTTGCACACAGGTGGCTGGCGGCTGTTAGTTTCTCCAACTTTAGTTGAACCGAGTGTGGCTACGCCCGGTCCTTGCGAAGGTTAAAGCAACACCAACTTGACAAACTATCGTTGTGGTTTTGATGCGTAGGTAAGAACGGTTCTTGCTAAAGCCCGTAGCAGCCACGTAAAACTTGCAACAACAAAGTAGAGGACGTCCAACTTGTTTTTGCAGGGCATGTTGTGATGTGATATGGTCAAGACATGATGCTAAATTTTATTGTATGAGATGATCATGTTTTGTAACCGAGTTATCGGCAACTGGCAGGAGCCATATGGTTGTCGCTTTATTGTATGCAATGCAATTGCGCTGCAATGCTTTACTTTAACACTAAGCGGTAGCGATAGTCGTGGAAGCATAAGATTGGCGAGACGACAACGATGCTACGATGGTGATCAAGGTGTCGCGCCGGTGACGATGGTGATCATGACGGTGCTTCAGAGATGGAGATCACAAGCACAAGACGATGATGGGCATATCATATCACTTATATTGATTGCATGTGATGTTTATCTTTTATGCATCTTATCTTGCTTTGATTGACGATAGCATTATAAGATGATCTCTCACTAAATTTCAAGATAAAAGTGTTCTCCCTGACTATGCAACGTTGCCAAAGTTCGTCGTGCCCAGACACCACGTGATGATCGGGTGTGATAAGCTCTACGTCCATCTACAACGGGTGCAAGCCAGTTTTGCACACGCAGAATACTCAGGTTAAACTTGACGAGCCTAGCATATGCAGATATGGCCTCGGAACACTGAGACCGAAAGGTCGAGCGTGAATCATATAGTAGATATGATCAACATATTGATGTTCACCATTGAAAGCTACTCCATTTCACGTGATGATCGGTTATGGTTTAGTTGATTTGGATCACGTGATCACTTAGAAGATTAGAGGGATCAGGGATGTCTTTCTAAGTGGGAGTTCTTAAGTAATATGATTAATTGAACTTTAATTTATCATGAACTTAGTCCTGGTAGTATTAGCATATCTATGTTGTAGATCAATAGCTCGCGTTGTTGCTTCCCTATGTTTTATATATGTTCCTTGAGAAAACTAAGTTGAAAGATGTTAGTAGCAAAGATGCGGATTGGATCCGTGATCTGAGGTTTATCCTCATTGCTGCACAGAAGAATTATGTCCTTGATGCACCGCTAGGTGACAGACCTAATGCAGGAGCAAATGCAGATGTTATGAATGTTTGGCTAGCTCAATATGATGTCTACTTGATAGTTTAGTGCACCATGCTTAACGGCTTAGAATCGGGACTTGAAAGACGTTTTGAACGTCATGGACCATATGAGATGTTCCAGGAGTTGAAGTTAATATTTCAAGCAAATACCTGAGTTGAGAGATATGATGTCTCCAACAAGTTCTATAGCTAAAAGATGGAGGAGAATAGCTCAAGCAGTGAGCATGTGCTCAGATTGTCTGGGTACTACAATCGCTTGAATCAAGTGGGAGTTAATCTTCCAGATAAAATAGTGATTGAAAAAATTCTCTAGTCACCATCACCAAGTTAGTAGAACTTCGTGATGAACTTTGATATGCAAGGGATAACGGAAACGATTCCCAAGCTCTTCGTAATGCTGAAATCGACGAAGGTAGAAATCAAGAAAAATATCAAGTGTTGATGGTAGACAAGACCACTAGTTTCAAGAAAAGGGCAAAGGAAAGAAGGGGAACTTCAAGAAAAATGGCAAGCAAATTGCTGCTCAAGTGAAGAAGCCCAAGTCTAGTCCTAAGCATGAGACTAAGTACTTCTACTGCAAAGGGACTGGTCACTAGAAGCGGAACTGCCCCAAGTATTTGGCAAGAAGGATGGCAAAGTGAACAAAGGTATATTTGATATACAGATTATTGATGTGTATTTTACTAGTGTTCGTAGAAACCCGTCGGTATTTGATACTGGTTCAGTTGCTAAGAGTAGTAACTCGAAACGGGAGTTGCAGAATGAACATAGACTAGTTAAGGGTGAAGTGACGATGTGTGTTGGAAGTGGTTCCAAGATTGATATGATCATCATCTCACACTCCCTATACTTTTGGGATTAGTACCTAAATAAGTGTTATTTGGTGTTTGCGTTGAGCATGAATATGATTTGATCATGTTTATTGCAATACGGTTATTCATTTAAGTAAGAGAATAAATTGTTGTTCTGTTTACATGAATAAAACCTTATATGGTTACACACCCAATGAAAATGGTTCGTTGGATCTCGATCATAGTGATACACGTATTCATAATATTGAAACCAAAAGATGCAAAGTTAATAGTGATAGTGCAACTTATTTGTGGCACTGCCGTTTAGGTCATATTGGTGTAAAGCGCATGAAGAAAATCCATGCTGATGGTCTTTTGGAATCACTTGATTATGAATCAGTTGATGCTTGCGAACCATGCCTCATGGGCAAGATGACTAAGACTCCATTCTCCGGAACAATGGAGCGAGCAACAGATTTGTTGGAAATCATACGTACTGATGTATGTGGTCCGATGAATATTGAGGCTCGCGGCAGGTATCATTATTTTCTGATCTTCACGGATGATTTAAGAAGATATGAGTATATCTACTTGATGAAACACAAGTCTGAAACATTTGAAAAGTTCAAAGAATTTCAGAGTGAAGTGGAGAATCATCATATCAAAAAATAAAAGTTACTACGATATGATCGCAGAAGTAAAATATTTGATTTACGAGTTTGGTCTTCAGTTAAAAACAATGTGAAATAGTTTCACTACTCACGCCACCTGGAACACCACAGTGTAATGGTGTGTCCGAACATCATAACTGTACTTTTAGATATGGTGCGATCTATGATGTCTCTTACCGATCTACCACTATCGTTTTGGGGTTATGCATTAGAGACAGCTACATTCACGTTAAATAGGGCACCATCTAAATCCGTTGAGACGACGCCGTATGAACTATGGTTTGGCGAGAAACCTAAGCTGTCGTTTCTTAAAGTTTGGGACTGCGATGCTTATGTGAAAAAATTTCAACTTGATAAGCTCGAACCCAAATCGGAGAAATAAATCTTCATAGGATACCCAAAAGAAAATGTTGGGTACACCTTCTATCACAGATCCGAAGGCAAGATATTCATTGCTGAGAATGGATCCTTTCTAGAGAAGGAGTTTCTCTCGAAAGAAGTGAGTGGGAGGAAAGTAGAACTTGATGAGGTAACTGTACCTGCTCCCTTATTGGAAAGTAGTTCATCACAGAAATCTGTTCCTGTGACTACTACACCAATTAGTGAGGAAGCTAATGATGATGATCATGTAACTTCAGATCAAGTTACTACCGAACCTCGTAGGTAAACCAGAGTGAGATCTGCACCAGAGTGGTACGGTAATCCTGTTCTGGAAGTCATGTTACTAGACCATGACGAACTTGCGAACTATGAGGAAGCGATGATGATCCCAGATTCCGCGAAATGGTTTGAGGCCATGAAATCTGAGATGAGATCCATGTATGAGAACAAAGTATGGACTTTGATTGACTTGCCCAATGATCGGCGAGTCATTGAGATTAAATGGATCTTCAAGAGGAAGACGAACGTTGATAGTAGTGTTACTATCTACAAAGCTAGAATTGTCGCAAAAGGTTTTCGACAAGTTCAAGGTGTTGACTACTGAGAGTTTCTCACTCGTATCTATGCTTAAGTCTGTCCGAATCATGTTAGCAATTGTCCCATTTTATGAAATCTGGCAAATGGATAAACAAAACTGCATTCCTTAATGGATTTATTAAAGAAGAGTTGTATATGATGCAACCAGAAGGTTTTGTCAATCCTAAAGGTACTAACAAAATATGCAAGCTCCAACGATCCATCTATGGACTGGTGCAAGCATCTCGGAGTTGGAATATACGCTTTGATAAGTTAATCAAAGCATATAGCTTTATACGGACTTGCGATGAAGTCTGTATTCACAAGAAAGTGAGTGGGAGCACTACAACATTTCTGATAAGTATATGTGTATGACATATTGTTGATCGGAAATAATGTAGAATTATTCTGCAAAGCATAAAGGAGTGTTTGAAAGGAGTTTTCAAAGAAAGACCTCGGTGAAGTTACTTACATATTGAGCATCAAGATCTATAGAGATAGATCAAGATGCTTGATAAGTTTTCAATGAGTACATACCTTGACAAGTTTTTGAAGTAGTTAAAAATGGAATAGTCAAAGAAAGAGTTCTTGCTTGTATTACAAGGTGTGAAATTGAGTAAGACTCAAAGCCCGACCACGGCAAAAGATAGAGAGAGAATGAAAGTCATTCCCTATGCCTCAGCAATAGGTTCTATAAAGTATGCCATGCTGTGTACCAGACCTTTTGTATACCCTGCCCTGAGTTTGGCAAGGGAGTACAATAGTGATCTAGGAGTAGATCACTGGACATTGGTCAAAATTATCCTTAGTGGAATAAGGATATGTTTCTCGATTATGGAGGTGACAAAATGTTCGTCGTAAAGGGTTACGTTGATGCAAGTTTTGACACTAATCCAGATGACTCTAAGTCTCAATCTGGATACATATTGAAAGTGGGAGCAATGAGCTAGAGTAGCTCCGTGCAGAGCAATGTTGACATAGAAATTTGCAAAATACGTACGGATCTGAATATGGCGGACCCGTTGACTAAACTTCTCTCACAAGCAAAACATGATCACACCTTAGTACTCTTTGGGTGTTAATCACATAGCGATGTGAACTAGATTATTGACTCTAGTAAACCCTTTGGGTGTTGGTCACATGTCGATGTAAACTATGGGTGTTAATCACATGGTGATGTGAACTATTGATGTTAAATCACATGGCGATGTGAACTAGATTATTGACTCTAGTGAGTGGGAGACTGAAGGAAATATGCCCTAGAGGCAATGATAAAGCTATTATTTATTTCCTTATATCATGATAAATGTTTATTATTCATGCTAGAATTGTATTAACCGGAAACATAATACATGTGTGAATACATAGACAAACAGAGTGTCACTAGTATGCCTCTACTTGACTAGCTCGTTGATCAAAGATGGTTATGTTTCCTAACCATAGACATGAGTTGTCATTTGATTAACGGGATCACATCATTAGGAGAATGATGTGATTGACTTGACCCATTCCGTTAGCTTAGCACTTGATCGTTTAGTTTGTTGCTATTGCTTTCTTCATGACTTATACATGTTCCTATGACTATGAGATTATGCAACTCCTGTTTACTGGAGGAACACTTTGTGTGCCACCAAACGTCACAACGTAACCGGGTGATTATAAAGGTGGTCTGCAGGTGTCTCCAAAGGTACTTGTTGGGTTGGCGTATTTCGAGATTAGGATTTGTCACTCCGATTGTCGGAGAGGTATCTCTGGGCCCACTCAGTAATGCACATCACTATAAGCCTTGCAAGCATTGCAACTAATGAGTTAGTTGCGGGATGATGTATTATGGAACGAGTAAAGAGACTTGCCAGTAATGAGATTGAACTAGGTATTGAGATACCGACGATCGAATCTCGGGCAAGTAACATACCGATGACAAAGGGAACAACGTATGTTGTTATGCGGTCTGACCGATAAAGATCTTCGTAGAATATGTAGGAGCCAATATGGGCATCCAGGTCCCGCTATGGGTTATTGACCAGAGAGGTGTCTCGGTCATGTCTACATAGTTCTCGAACCCGTAGGGTCCGCACGCTTAACGTTTGTTGACGATATAGTACTATATGAGTTATGTATGTTGATGACCGAATGTTGTTCGGAGTCCGGGATGAGATCACGGACATGACGAGGAACTCCGGAATGGTCCGAAGATAAAGTTTGATATATGTGATAGTAGTGTTTGATCTCCGGAAGGGTTCCGGAATTCACCGGAAGGGGTTCCGGATGATTCCCGAAATGTTTGGGCACGAGAACACTTTATCTGGGCCAAAAGGGAAAGCCCACGAGGCTTTTGGAAAGTGCAAAAGGAAGTTTCACGGAGACCAGAGGCTAGACGCCAGGAACCCTGGCGTCTAGGGGGTAGACGCCGGGAACCCTGGCGTCTAGCCCTGGAGTCCGAGAAGGACTCTTGCCTTTTGGGTGAAACCTACTTTGAGGAGACTTTTACTCCAAGTTTCGACCCCAGGGCTCAACATATAAATAGAGGGGTAGGGCTAGCACCAAAGACACATCAAGAAACACCAAGCCGTGTGCCGGCAACCCCGTCCCCTCTAGTTTATCCTCCGTCATAGTTTTCGTAGTGCTTAGGCGAAGCCCTGCGGAGATTATTCTTCACCAACACCGTCACCACGCCGTCGTGCTGTCGGAACTCATCTACTACTTCGCCCCTCTTGCTGGATCGAGAAGGCGAGGACGTCACCGAGCCGAACGTGTGCAGAACTCGGAGGTGCCGTGCTTTCAGTACTTGGATCGGTCGGACATGAAGACGTATGAATACATCAACCGCATTGATATAACGCTTCCGCAAACGGTCTACGAGGGTACGTAGACAACACTCTCCCCTCTCGTTGCTATGCATCACCATGATCTTGCGTGTGCGTAGGAATTTTTTTGAAATTACTACGTTCCCCAACATCATTCCGTTTGGATTCCATTTGATATTCCTTTTTTGCGAAACACTGAAATAGGGAAAAAACAACAACTGGCACTGGGCCTCCGGTTAGTAGGTAGTCCGAAAAATAATATAAAAGTGTATATTAAAGCCCATTAAACATCCAAAACAGATAATATAATAGCATGGAACAATCCAAAATTATAGATACGTTGGAGACGTATCAAGACACACTCTCCCCTCTTATTGATATGCATCTCCATGGATAGATCTTGCGTGTGTGCATAATTTTTTTGTTTTCCGTGCAACGTTCCCCAACAGTGGCATCCGAGCCAGGTGTATGCATAGATGATATGCATGAGTAGAACACAAAGGACTTGTGGGCGGTGATGGTCATACTGCTTACCACCAATGTCTTATTTTGATTCGGCGATATTGTGGGAGGAAGCGGCTCGGACCAACTTCCATGTACATGAGACCGGTTCCACCAACAGACATGCAACTTGGTTTGCATAAAGGTGGCTCACGGGTGTCTGTTTCTCCTACTTTAGTTGAATCAAATTTGACTACGGCCGATCCTTGAGAAGGTTAAAACAACAAACTTGATAATCACCATTGTGGTTTTTGCGTAGTTAAGAATGGTTCTTGCTAGAAGCCCGTAGCAGCCACATAAAACTTGCAACAACAAAGTAGAGGACGTCTAACTTGTTTTTGCAAGGCATGGTGTGATGTGATATGGTCAAGATGTGATGTGATATACATTGTTGTATGAGATGATCACGTTTTGTAATATCGATAACCGGCAGGAGCCTTAGGGTTGTCTCTTCATTATTGTATGAAGTGCAAGCGTCATGTAATTGCTTTACTTTATCGCTATCCATTAGAAATAGTTGTAGAAGCAATGGTGAGATGACCCTGCGCAACGATGGAGATCAAGGTGTCGAGCCGGTGATGATGGAGATCATGACGATGCTTTGGAGATGGAGATCGAAAGCACAAGATGATGGCCATATCATGTCACATATTTTTTGATTGCATGTGATGTTTATCCTTATGCATCTTATTTTTCTTAGAACGGCGGTAGCATTATAAGATGATCCCTTCACTAAATTTCAAGATAAAAGTGTTCTCCCCGAGTATGCACCATTGCCAAAGTTCATCATTTTGAAGCACCTTGTGATGATCGGGTGTGATAGACTCTACGTTCACATACAACGGGTGTAAGACAATTTTGCACATGTAGAATACTTGGGTTAAACTTGACGAGCCTAGCATGTACAAACATGGTCTCGGAACACTGGAGACCGAAAGGTCAAACGTGAGTCATATAGTAGATATGATCAACATAGAGATGTTCAGCATTGACGACTACCCCATCTCACGTGATGATCAGACATGGGTTAGTTGATTTGGATCATGTATCACTTAGATAACTCAAGGGATGTTTATTTAAGTGGGAGTTCGTTAGTAATTTGATTAATTGAACTTAATTTATCATGAACTTAGTCTTAATAGTTTTTGCATATCTATGTTGTTGATCAATAGCTCGCGACATAGCTCCCCTATTTTTATATGTTCCTAGGGAAAACTAAGTTGAAAGATGATAGTAGTAATGATGCGGACTGGGCCCATGATATGACGATTATCCTCATTGCTGCACAGAAGAATTATGTCCTTAATGCACCGCTAGGTGACAGACCTGTTGCAGGAGTTGATGTAAATGTTATGAACGTCTGACAAGGTCGATATGATAACTACTTGATAGTTTAGTGCACCATGCTTTACGGCTTAGAATCGGGGCTCTAAATACGTTTTGAACGCCATGGAACATATGAGATGTTCCAAAAGCTGGAATTGGTATTTCAGGCTCATGCCCGTGTTGAGAGGTATGAGACCTCTGACAAGTACTTTGCCTACAAGATGGAGGAGAATTGCTCAACCAGTGAGCATGTGTGATAACCCACAAGTATAGGGGATCGCAACAGTTTTCGAGGGTATAGTATTCAACCCAAATTTATAGATTCGACACAACGGGAGCCAAAGAATATTTGAAGGTATTAGCAGCTGAGTTGTCAATTCAACCACACCTGGAGATTAATTATCTGCAGCAACCAACAAGTAATCAGTAGCAAAGTAATATGATAGTTTTGATAGTAGTGACAGCAGTAACAATAACACTAACAGCGATAGCAGCAATTTTGTAGCAGGTGCAACAATGATGATAGCAGTAGTAACTTAGCAGAAACAATATAAGGTAAATTCGTAGGCATTGGATCGGTGACTTGTTAGATGATATTCATCATGACACAGTTATAACCTAGGGTGATACGACACTAGCTCTAGTTCGTAAATATAATGTAGGCATGTATTCCGTAAATAGTCATACATGCTTATGGAAAGAACTTGCATGACATCTTTTGTCCTACCCTCTTGTGGCAGTGGGGTCCATATTGGAAACTAAGGGATATTAACGCCTCCTTTTAATAGAGAACCGGAACAAAGCATTAACACATAGTGAATACATGAACTCCTCAAACTACGGTCATCACCTAGAGTGGTCCCGACTATTGTCACTCCAGGTTGCCGGATCATAACACGTAGTAGGTGACTATGACTTGCAAGATGGGATCAAGAACATGGATATAATGATGATAACATAAATGGTTCAAATCTGAGTTCATGGTACCCTGATACGTCTCCAACGTATCTATAATTTTTGATTGCTCCATGCTATATTATCTACTGTTTTGGACTATATTGGGCTTTATTTTCCACTTTTATATTATTTTTGGGACTAACCTATTAACCGGAGGTCCAACCCAGAATTGCTGCTTTTTTTCCTATTTCAGTGTTTCGGAGAAACGGAATATCAAACAGAGTCCAAACGGAATAAAATCTTCGGGAACGTGATTTTCTCACCGAACGTGATCCAGGAGACTTGGACCCTACTCCAAGGAACAAAAGAGGCGGTCACGAGGGTGGGGCGCCCTCCCTAGGGCGCGCCCCTGCCTCGTGGGCCCCTCGTTGCTCCTCCGGCGTACTTCTTCCTCCTATATATACACACGTACCCCCAAACGATCAGAACAGGAGCCAAAAACCTAATTCCACCGCCGCAACTTTTTGTATCCACGAGATCCCATCTTTGGGCCTGTTCCGGAGCTCCGCCGGAAGAGGGCCGTCATCAGGGAGGGCTTCTACATCATCCTAGCCCCTCCGATGAAGTGTGAGTAGTTTACCCCAGACCTTCGGGTCCATAGTTAGTAGCTAGACGGCTTCTTCTCTCTCTTTGAATCTCAATACAAAGTTCTCCCCCTCTCTTGTGGAGATCTATTCGATGTAATCTTCTTTTTGCGGTGTGTTTGTTGAGATCGATGAATTGTGGGTTTATGATCAAGTCTATCTATGAATAATATTTGAATCTTCTCTGAATTCTTTTATGTATGATTGGTTATCTTTGGAAGTCTCTTCGAATTATCCGTTTGGTTTGGCCAACTAGATTGGTAGTTCTTGCCATGGGAGAAGTGCTTAGCTTTGGGTTCGATCTTGCGGTGTCCTTACCCAGTGACAGAATGGGCAACAAGGCACGTATTGTATCGTTGCCATCGAGGATAACAAGATGGGGTTTATTTCATATTGCATGAATTTATCTCTCTACATCATGTCATCTTGCTTAAGGCGTTACTCTATTTTTAACTTAATACTCTAGATGCATGCTGGATAGCGGTCGATGAGTGGAGTAATAGTAGTAGATGCAGAATCGTTTCGATCTACTTGTCACGGGCGTGATGCCTATATACATGATCATGCCTAGATATTCTCATAACTATGCTCAATTCTGTCAATTGCTCAACAGTAATTTGTTCACCCACCGTAGAATACTTATGCTCTTGAGAGAAGCCACTAGTGAAACCTATGGCCCCCGGGTCTATTCTCATCATATCAATCTCCATCACTTTAATATTGTTTTGCTTTTTTACTTTGCTTTTACTTTTTACTTTGCATCTTTATACCAAAAATACCAAAAATATTATATCTATAAGATCTCACTCTCGTAAGTGACCGTGAAGGGCTTGACAACCCCTAATCGCGTTGGTTGCGAGTAGCTATCGCTTTGTGCAGGTACGAGGGACTTGAGCGTGGGCTCCTACTGGATTGATACCTTGGTTCTCAAAAACTGAGGGAAATACTTACGCTACTTTGCTGCATCATCCCTTCCTCTTCAGGGAAAACCAACGCAAGCTCAAGACATAGCAAGAAGGATTTCTAGCGCCGTTGCCGGGGAGTCTACAGAAAAAGCCAACATACCAAGTACCCATCACAATCCCTATCTCTTGCATTACATTATTTGCCATTTGCCTCTCGTTTTCCTCTCCCCCCAATTCACCCTTGCCGTTTTATTCGCCCTCTCTCTCTATCCTCCCTCTCCTTTCCGCTTGCCTCTTGTTTGCTCATGTGCTAGTTTGCTTGCTTGTCGTTATGTCCGAAACTGGGGAAGTTATCGCCAATTTGAGCGATAACAATATCATGGAAAATTCTGATGCTCCTGCTAAAGAACCTACCATCTTTCATACAAAAAAAATTCCGTGTTGGTAGTGGTAATATTATTGGAAAAGGAGTTATTCAAGATTTCTTTACTTGTGCCGGTGCTTTACCTTCTATGGGTAGTTCTATCCTTCACAGAACTAGTAGTCTTGCGGACGCTATTGCCATGCTTGTAGTTGAACTTGAAAGACAATTCATGCACATGCATCCTTCCATACAAAGGATTTTTCTGGAATTTTCTAATATTGAGCATTCTTCTGTTAAGCATGCCGCTACTATCTTTTTGGCTCATGAGTTTAGATTCATAATAAGAGAAGCCAAAGAAATCTTTGCGCATTATAGGGTGGACGCTTGCCGTCCTCCCATAGAGGCTATCCTCTTTGATCAAGAAGAAATAATGCGTTTTCAATCTCTAGATTATGTTGCTTTCAATGAAAATCTTAGAAGAAAGGTTCCTACCAATGTTTTAGTTGATAGAATTTCTGAACTTAATGATGATTCGGCTATTCGAAATAATGAGCTAGGATATTCTCTTGAATATAGGCTTACAAAGTTCTGTCAAAAGAATGCTTATAATGATGAATTGGTTGTGCATTATGAAGGACCAAAGGAGGAACCTATACCTCCCAAGGTTGATCTTGGGGACTTTTGTCCTGTTAAATTTAGTCCTTTTGATTACTTTTGCTTGCCTTAAAGAAAGCTTGCTGCCGAACGTAGAGAATACGAAATGAGTTTTAATAATCTATCTTACTATTATGGCAATACCTAGATCTATCCTCGCTTTTATGCCTAGCTAGGGGCGTTAAACGATAGCGCTTGTTGGGAGGCAACCCAATTTTATTTTTATTCCTTGATTTTTGCTCCAGCTTAGTAATAAATAAATTATTTAGCCTCTGTTTTGGTTGTGTTTTTTGTGTTCAATTAGTGTTTGTGCCAAGTAGAACCGTTGGGAAGACTTGGGGAAAGTCTTGTTGAACTTGCTGTAAAAACAGAAACTTTAGCGCTCACGAGAACTGCTGTCATTTTTATTTGAAGAGTGAGATTTAGTTAATTCTTTTTTCAGATGATTAATAGATAAATTCCTCACGTCCAGAAATTTATTTTAGAATTTTTGGGGTTCCAAATCTTGCGCTAGCTACAGATTACTACAGACTGTTCTGTTTTTGACAGATTCTGTTTTTCGTGTGTTGTTTGCTTATTTTGATGAATCTATGGCTAGTAAAATAGTTTATAATCCATATAGAAGTTGGAATACAGTAGGTTTAACACCAATAAAAATAAAGAATGAGTTCATTACAGTACCTTGAAGTGGTCTTTATTTTTCTTTCGCTAACGGAGCTCACGAGTTTTCTATTTTGAGTTTTGTGTTGTGAAGTTTTCAAGTTTTGGGTGAATTCTTTTGATGGATCATGGAACAAGGAGTGGCAAGAGCCTAAGCTTGGGGATGCCCATGGAACCCCCAAGATAATCCAAGGACACCAAAAAGTCAAAGCTTGGGGATGCCCCGGAAGGCATCCCCTCTTTCGTCCACTTCCATCGGTAATTTACTTGGAGCTATATTTTTATTCACCAACATGATATATGTTTTTCTTGGAGCGTCTTGTATTATTTGTGTATTTGTGTATTAGTATTCCACAATCATCCTTGCTGTACACACCTTTTGAGAGAGCCATACATGAATTAAAATTTAATAGAACACTCTATGTGCTTCACTTATATCTTTTGAGCTAAGTAGTTTTGCTCTATGTGCTTCACTTATATCTTTTGAGCTAAGTAGTTTTGCTCAATGTGCTTCACTTATATCTTTTGAGCGTTATAATTTTGCTCTATGTGCTTCACTTAGATCTTTTAGAGCACGGTGGTGGATTTGTTTTAAAGAAACTATTGATCTCTCATGCTTCACTTAAATTATTTTGAGAGTCTCTTAATAGCATGTTAATTTGCTTAATAATAATATGCTTGGTATTCAAGATTTGTGAAACTTTCTTTTGAGTGTGTTGAATACTAAGAAAAGATTGAAGCATGATAATTGTTTTGAGATATGGAGGTGATAATATTAAAGTCATGCTAGTTGAGTACTTGTGAATTTAAAGAATACTTGTGTTAGAGTTTGTGATTCCCGTAGTATGCACGTATGGTGAGCCGTTATGTAACGAAGTCGGAGCATGATTTGTTTATTGATTGTCTTCCTTATGAGTGGTGGTCGGGGACGAGCGATGGCCTTTTCCTACCAACCTATCCCCCTAGGAGCATGCGCGTAATACTTTTCTTTGATAACTTCTAGATTTTTGCAATAAGTAAATGAGTTCTTTATTACTAATGTTGAGTCCATGGATTATACGCACTCTCACCCTTCCACCTTTGCTAGCCTCTCTAATACCGCACACCTTTCGCCGGTATCATACACCTACCATATACCTTCCTCAAAACAGCCACCATACGTACCTATTATGGCATTTCCATAGTGATTCCGAGATATATTGCCATGCAACTTTCCACCATCTAGTTCATCATGACACATTCATCATTGTCATATTGCTTAGCATGATCATTTAGTTGACATAGTATTTGTGGCAAACCCACCGTTCATAATTTCTTCATACTTGTCACTCTTGATTCATTGCATATCCCGGTACACCGCCGGAGGCATCCATATAGAGTCATACTTTGTTTTAGAATCGAGTTGTAATCATTGAGTTGTAAATAAATAAAAGTGTGATGATCATCATTCAATAGAGCATTGTCCCAAAAAAAAAATATAAAAAAAGAAGAAGAGAAAGGCCAAAGAAAAAAAGAAGGCCCAAAAAAAGAAAATAAATAAAAAGGGGCAATGCTACTATCCTTTTTTCCACACTTGTGCTTCAAAGTAGCACCATGATATGGCGAGTCTCATATATTGTGCTTCAAAGTAGCACCATGTTCTTCATATAGAGAGTCTCATATGTTGTCACTTTCATATACTAGTGGGAATTTTACATTATAGAACTTGGCTTGTATATTCCAATGATGGGCTTCCTCAAAATTGCCCTAGGTCTTCGTGAGCAAGCAAGTTGGATGCACACCCACTTAGTTTCTTTTGTTGAGCTTTCATACATTTATAGCTCTAGTGCATCCGTTGCATGGCAATCCCTACTCACTCACATTGATATCTATTGATGGGCATCTCCATAGCCCGTTGATACGCCTAGTTGATGTGAGACCATCTTCTCCTTTTTGTCTTCTCCACGGCCACCATTCTATTCCACCTATAGTGCTATATCCATGGCTCACGCTCATGTATTGCATGAAGATTGAAAAAGTTTTGAAAAAGTTAGAGTATGAAACAATTGCTTGGCTTGTCTTCGGGGTTGTGCGTGATTTAAATACTTTGTGTGGTGAGATGGAGCATAGCCAGACTATATGATTTTGTAAGGATAACTTTCTTTGGCCATGTTATTTTGAGAACACATAATTGCTTTGTTAGTATGCTTGAAGTATTATTATTTTTATGTCAATATAAACTTTTGTCTTGAATCTTTCTAATCTGAATATTCATGCCACAATTAAGAAGATTTACATTGAAATTATGCCAAGTAGCACTCAGCATCAAAAATTCTCTTTTTATCATTTACCTACTCGAGGACGAGCAGGAATTAAGCTTGGGGATGCCTGATACGTCTCCAACGTATCTATAATTTTTGATTGCTCCATGCTATATTATCTACTGTTTTGGACTATATTGGGCTTCATTTTCCACTTTTATATTATTTTTGGGACTAACCTATTAACCGGTGGCCCAGCCCAGAATTGCTGTTTTTTTGCCTATTTCAGTGTTTCGAAGAAACGGAATATCAAACGGAGTCCAAACGGAATAAAATCTTCGGGAACGTGATTTTCTCATCGAACGTGATCCAGGAGACTTGGACCCTGCTCCAAGGAACAAAAGAGGCGGTCACGAGGGTGGGGGCGCCCCCCTAGGGCGCGCCCCCTGCCTCGTGGGCCCCTCGTTGCTCCTCCGGCGTACTTCTTCCTCCTATATATACACACGTACCCCCAAACGATCAGAACAGGAGCCAAAAACCTAATTCCACCGCCGCAACTTTTTGTATCCACGAGATCCCATCTTTGGGCCTGTTCCGGAGCTCCGCCGGAAGAGGGCCGTCATCAGGGAGGGCTTCTACATCATCCTAGCCCCTCCGATGAAGTGTGAGTAGTTTACCCCAGACCTTCGGGTCCATAGTTAGTAGCTAGACGGCTTCTTCTCTCTCTTTGAATCTCAATACAAAGTTCTCCCCCTCTCTTGTGGAGATCTATTCGATGTAATCTTCTTTTTGCGGTGTGTTTGTTGAGATCGATGAATTGTGGGTTTATGATCAAGTCTATCTATGAATAATATTTGAATCTTCTCTGAATTCTTTTATGTATGATTGGTTATCTTTGGAAGTCTCTTCGAATTATCCGTTTGGTTTGGCCAACTAGATTGGTAGTTCTTGCCATGGGAGAAGTGGTTAGCTTTGGGTTCGATCTTGCGGTGTCCTTACCCAGTGACAGAATGGGCAACAAGGCACGTATTGTATCGTTGCCATCGAGGATAACAAGATGGGGTTTATTTCATATTGCATGAATTTATCTCCCTACATCATGTCATCTTGCTTAAGGCCTTACTCTGTTTTTCACTTAATACTCTAGATGCATGCTGGATAGCGGTCGATGAGTGGAGTAATAGTAGTATATGCAGAATCATTTCGATCTACTTGTCACGGACGTGATGCCTATATACATGATCATGCCTAGATATTCTCATAACTATGTTCAATTCTGTCAATTGCTCAACAGTAATTTGTTCACCCACCGTAGAATACTTATGCTCTTGAGAGAAGCCACTAGTGAAACCTATGGCCCCCGGGTCTATTCTCATCATATCAATCTCCATCACTTTAATCTTGTTTTGCTTTTTTACTTTTCTTTTACTTTTTACTTTGCATCTTTATACCAAAAATACCAAAAATATTATATCTATCAGATCTCACTCTCGTAAGTGACCGTGAAGGGCTTGACAACCCCTAATCGCGTTGGTTGCGAGTAGCTATCGCTTTGTGCAGGTACGAGGGACTTGAGCGTGGGCTCCTACTGGATTGATACCTTGGTTCTCAAAAACTGAGGGAAATACTTACGCTACTCTGCTGCATCATCCCTTCCTCTTCGGGGAAAACCAACACAAGCTCAAGACGTAGCATACCCGGGCCCAAAGTGACAAGCATTAAGCATAGCAAAGTCATAGTAACATCAATCTAAGAACATAGTGGATACTAGGGATCAAGCCCTAACAAAACTAACTCGATTACATGATGAATCACATCCAACTCCTCACCGACCAGCGAGCCTACGAAGGAATTACACACTCCCAGTGGGGAGCATCATGGAATTGGCGATGGAGAAGGGTTGGTGATGATGAGGAACGAAGACCCCCCGTCTCCGGAGCCCCAAACGGACTCCAGATCTGGCCTCCCGATGAAGAATAGGAGGTGATAACGGCTCCATCTTGTGGATTGCGATAATTCTTTCTCCTTCATTTTTCTGGAAAAATAGGATTTTATAGCATCGGTTTCAGGGTCTGCGGGGCCACCAGGTGGGGACAACCCACCTGGGCGCACTAGGAGAGGGGGGCGCGCCCTGGTGGGTTGTGCCCACCCAGTGGCACCTCTCCGGTAGGTCTTGGTTCCAGAAATTCTTATTTATTATATAAAGATTCCTCACAAAGTTTCGTTCCATCCCGAGAACTTTCATTTCTACACAAAAACAACACCATGGTAGTTCTGCTGAAAACAACGTCAGTCCAGGGATAGTTTCATTCAAATCATGCAAATTAGAGTCGAAAACAAGAGGAAAAACATTAGGAAAAGTAGATACGTTGGAGACGTATCAACGCCCCCAAGCTTAAACCTTTGCTTGTCCTCAAGCAATTCAGTTGATAAACTGAAAGTGAAAAAGAAATACTTTTACGAACTCTTTTGCTCTTGTTTGCATAAATAAGCTTAAACATCACCCAAGTTTTCAGCCAACATTATAACTAACCATGCCGACAATAACTCTTAAAGATTGTAATGATTCATATCAATGACATAATTAGCTAGCGAGTAATAATAAGGCATCTCAAACGGCAACATGTTGTCAAAACAACCATGATATAATATGACAATAGTGGTATCTCGCTAGCCCTTTCTGAGACGGCAAAACATAAATGCAGAGCACCTCCAAAGTTCAGGCAGCGACTAAACATTGTAATTCATGGTAGAAAAGATCCAGTCATGATTCACCCAACATTAGCTACACACAATGCATAAGTCATGACAACTGTGCTCTTAGGTTCTAGCGCTTGTTTTAGAAGGTGATGAAACAACATAAAGTAAATAGATAGTCCCTTCGCAGAGGGAAGCAGTGATTTGCAGAGGTGCCAGAGCTCAAGTTTTTTTAAAAACAGAGGTAAATGATATTTTGGGACATGCACCCTTCTCATTTAATTCACGACCATCAGTTATCAATATCTTCCATGCTAAGCACGCTAGTGGCGGTTCCCAAGCGATAAAAGTAAAGGTTTACTCCCCCTCCACCAAGAATCACATTCCACGGCTTGTCTGAATCAACGGGTGCCGTCCAAACTAACAACAGTCTCGGGGGAGTTTTGTTTAATTATTTGCATTTTTGAGTTCGGGACTGGGAATCCCTATTACCGCCCTTTTCTCGTGTGATGGCGAGTGAATAAACACTCGACCTGAGAATAACCCGCTTAGCATGGAAGATACCGACCACCTCCTGCTGTTCCATGAACGATCCAGGAACACAAAAGGATATTTATTTAGAAGTTTTTAGAGGTGGCACATGCAAATTTACTTAGGATGGCAGGGTAATACCGCATATTGGTAGTTATGGTGGACTCATCTAGAATAACTTTGGGTTCAAGGTTTTAAATGTACAAGCAGAATTCCCACTTAGTACAGGCGAAGGCTAGCAATTAGATTGAGAAGCGGCCAACTAGAGAGCAACAACGGTCATAAACATGCATTATGCATAAGTAACATTGGACACTAGCATGAGTAGGATATGAACACCATGAACATAAATATCATAGAGGCTATGTTGGTTTTGATACATGCATGAACATGTGCCAAGTCAAGCCACTCGAACATCGAGAGGAGGATACCATATCATCATACTACATCACAATCATTTTAACGCAATGTTGATATCCAAGATAAATCATTATCCACGTCTAGCTACTTATGCATGGCATGAGAAACTACAATCTCTAATTGTCATTGCAAACATGTTTAATCATAATGGGTTGAATCATGGATACTAGGTTAAACATATTTACACAAACAAAACAAGTCGAGTTCATACCTGTTTTTCTCTGCCATGACCAGTTCAACGAATGTCGTCATTATTGCCTTTCACTTGCACGACCAAACGATATGGAAATAATGATAGTGCAAGAGCGTCGTGGACTAAGTTGGAATCTGCAAACATTTTATTCAACAGGAGAAGACAAGGTAAAATAGGCTCTTAATTAGATCAACAATTATTCATATGAGAGCCACTCAGCATTTTCATCGTGGTCTTCTCCTTGGTACAACTCGAATAAAAGGAAAAGAAATTCAGAGAAACACACTAAAATATTTTTGGAGTTTTTGGTTTTCTTGAATGAAAAAATAAAAGGGAAAAGCAAAAAAGATAAAAACTATTTACACGGGAAAGCTCCCAACAAGCAAAAGAAGAACAAGGAAATATTTTTGGGTTTTCTTTTTAATATTACTACTAAGCATGCATAGAAAGTAAACTAGCTACAACTAATTTTTTTTCTAAAGTTTTTCAAACACACAAGAAGAAAGCAAGAAAATAAATCTAAGCATGGATGATACAATGAAAAAGTGTGAACACCGACAAATAAAAATAAGTGGACATGAATGTAATGTCAATGAGAACACGTACTCCCCCAAGCTTAGGCTTTTGGCCTAGCTTGGTAGTCGATCAGTAGCCTGGATAGTAGTCGGCGTGGTAGCTTACGGAGGCTCTTGGTGCGGACGCCTCGGCCTACCGTTCTGCCTCCACTGCTGTGTTGTGAGCTCAGGTCTCACTCTTAAGAACAAAATATCTTCCCTTGTTGTGATAGTCAAAATGAGCAGGCGCGAGCAAATATGTGTGCCCAACAGTTGTTTGGTTAAACAATAGATTGTAAGTCAAGTTATCAATCTTTCCCTTAAGGATCTTATGGTCTTTTAAGGTGTTAAAATATAAATACTGCGTGGGTAGGATAGGATCAAAGGGCAAAGGCGAAACACGCAACCCTCTTGCTAAACGTGTGGCATAAATTCCACCATAAAATAGCCACTATTAGCGTTGTGCTAAAGTCTGCGTGCAACAATCGCTCCAAGGTTATAATTCCTTTCACCGGTGAGAGCAGTGCGAATGAGGCTCAAGTTTGGAGCACAGAGTGTACTACAGCCTTGCTTGCCTACTATACATTTCCCATTAAATAATGCAAAGTACTGAACCACGGGAAAATGAATGCTCTTTATTCTACCTTATGTCACTCCCCTCTTCCCACCGCAGCAAAGACTAGTTAAGAATGTTTGGTACTCAGCCCTTAGCGGTTCTTCAAGCGAACCCCAGAACTAGAGTTTGCAGTGGTAAGAAAATTCTCTAGTGAGATGGTAAATGGATTATCATAAAGCATAAACGACACCCTCGATTCACGGGGAAGGAATTTAAATCATTTGACAAATGATTCAGTGAGAAGGTGGCATTGTTCGCACTTATCTGAATGGTAGGGACCGAGACCGGCATTGTGAACATCTTGCTCAAATTCCTCCTTAATGCCCACACCCATCCGATACTCATCGCAAGGTCATAAGCATGTTTTGGTAGCGTCATCTCGTGTGAAACTTTCACTTGGTTCAACATATAACCGTCGAGCGGAGCTATCACTAGAAGATGCCCCTGAGGATCGTCTCCTCGAAGAACTCCTTCCAAATAGGTTCATTATGTCCACATACATTTTTCTGAAAATTTTTGGGCGACAAAAATTTGTCAACAAAACTTTATTAAATTGATAGCAACTACTCATAGGGATACATAGAAGCCATAGCAAGCATTCAAACTACTTAGAGCTCTAAGAATTCAACATGCAAGCTCATCTACAGCAACACCAAGAGTAGCTAATTATTCAAAATATAAACCACTAAAACAAAAACTAATTGGACAAAAGGTGGAGTCACATACCAAGCAACAATCCCTCGAAACAGTTTCAGAAACGGAGCTTCGAGCAAAGAGATCGAAATCCGTGGGTTTGAGAGCAAGAACACGGGAGAGAGAGCAATGGAGATTTTTTATGGAGGTAAGTGATGATGTGGGATGAAGGGATAAGTGAGGGGGGCCCATGTGGGGACCACAACCCACCAGGGCACGCCTGGGGGTCCTGGCGCGCCCAAGTGGGTTGTGCCCACCTGGTGCACCTCCCTCTGATATTATTTGCACCAGAAATTCAAAAATATTCAGAAAAAAGATCGTATTAAATTTTCAGAGCATTCTGAGAACTTTTATTTTTGGGTCATTTTTAATGCACGAGAAATTCAGAAAATAGACAAAACATGGCATTTTATTTTATTTTATTTAAACAATAAAAATAGAAAACTAAGAGTAAGGACAGAAGGTAGTGCTTACTAAATTCATCAACTTCATACTGCTAAAAAATGATCCATTAATAAGATTGATCAAGTCTTATTAACAACCACTTTCGATTAGCATGAAACCTATAACACCCCGGATGTAACTTGCCATATTTGTAACTCCGATTCTTGCCATTTTCGGCTTTCAGTTATGAGATTCTCTTCGTGGTTGGGTTTTTGTCTTTGTTTTGCATTTTGTTCATGTCATGCATTTCTTATCATGTCATCATGTGCATCGCATTTGCATTCGTGTTCGTCTCATGCATCCGAGCATTTTCCCCGTTGTCCGTTTCGCAATCCCACACTCCCACATGCACCGGCGCACCCCTTTTGTCTCTTTTCGTGAGCAGGTGTTAAACATTGTTGGAATGGGCCGAGATTTGTCAAGTGGCCTTGGTACACCACCGGTAGACCGCCTGTTAAATTTCGTTCCATTTGGAGGCCGTTTGATGCTCCAACAGTTAACCGGGTAACCGCAAAGCCCCTTGTGTGTTGCAGACCAACACCCCTCCAAAACAGCCCAATAACCCATCTAAACCATCTCCATGTCCTCTGTCGTCGGATCACGATCGTGTGGGCGAAAATAACACCTCATTTGGACACTGTAAACTCCCTCTACCTATAAACATGTGATCCCCTCTGAAATTTCGCGCAGATGAAACCCTAGCTAACCTCCCACTCCGTCGCCGGACATGTCCGCCGCACGCCGGACGCTTCGCTTTGTTGAGGAACGTAGTAATTTCAAAAAAATTCCTACGCACACGCAAGATCATGGTGATGCAAAGCAACAAGAGGGGAGAGTGTTGTCCACGTACCCTTGTAGACCGAAAGCGGAAGCGTTAGCACAACACGGTTGATGTAGTCGTATGTCTTCACGATCTGACCGATCAAGTACCGAACATACGGTACCTCCTAGTTCAGCACACGTTCAGCCCGATGACATCCCTCGAACTACGATCCAGCCGAGTGTTGAGGGATAGTTTCCTCAGCACGACGGCGTGGTGACGATGATGATGTTCTACCGACGCCGGGCTTCGTCTAAGCACCGCTACAGTATTATCGAGGTGGACTATGGTGGAGGGGGGCACCGCACACGGCTAAAAGATCAAATGATCAATTGTTATCTCTCTAGGGTGCCCTCTGCCCCCGTATATAAAGGAGCAAGGGGGGTGGTGCGGCCGGCCAGGAGGGGGCGTGCCAGGAGGAGTCCTACTCCCACCGGGAGTAGGACTCCCTCCCTTTTCCTTGTTGGATTAGGAGGGGAGGGGGAAAGAGGAGGGAGAGAGGAAGGAAGGGGGGGCGCCGCCCCCCTCTCCTTGTCCTATTCGGACTAGGGGGGAAGGGGCGCGCGGCCCTGCCCTGGACGCCTCTCCTCTTCTCCACAAAGGCCCACTATGGCCCATTAAGCCCCCGGGGGGTTCCGGTAACCCCTCGGTACTCCGGTAAAATCCCGATTTCACCCGGAACACTTCCGATATCCAAATATAGGCTTCCGATATATCAATCTTCATGTCTCGACCATTTCGAGACTCCTCGTCATGTCCGTGATCACATTTGGGACTCCGAACAACCTTCGGTACATCAAAACTCATAAACTCACAATATAACTGTCATCGAAACCTTAAGCGTGCGGACCCTACGGGTTCGAGAACAATGTAGACATGACCGAGACATGTCTCCGGTCAATAACCAATAGCGGGACCTGGATGCCCATATTGGCTCCTACATATTCTACGAAGATCTTTATCGGTCAGACCGCACAACAATATACGTTGTTCCCTTTGTCATCGGTATGTTACTTGCCCGAGATTCGATCGTTGGTATCCAATACCTAGTTCAATCTCGTTACCGGCAAGTCTCTTTACTCGTTCCGTAATACATCATCTCGCAACTAACTCATTAGTTGCATTGCTTGCAAGGCTTAAGTGATGTGCATTACCGAGAGGGCCCAGAGATACCTCTCCGACGATCGGAGTGACAAATCCTAATCTCGAAATACGTCAACCCAACATGTACCTTTGGAGACACCTGTAGAGCACCTTTATAATCACCCAGTTACGTTGTGACATTTGGTAGCACACAAAGTGTTCCTCCGGTAAACAGGAGTTGCATAATCTCATAGTCATAGGAACATGTATAAGTCATGAAGAAAGCAATAGCAACATACTAAATGATCAAGTGCTAAGCTAACGGAATGGGTCAAGTCAATCACATCATTGTCCTAATGATGTGATCCCATTAATCAAATGACAACTCATGTCTATGGTTAGGAAACATAACCATCTTTGATCAACGAGCTAGTCAAGTAGAGGCATACTAGTGACAATCTGTTTGTCTATGTATTCACACATGTATTATGTTTCCGGTTAATACAATTCTAGCATGAATAATAAACATTTATCATGATATAAAGAAATAAACAATAACTTTATTATTGCCTCTAGGGCATATTTCCTTCAGTCTTCCACTTGCACTAGAGTCAATAATCTAGTTCACATCTTTATGTGATTAGTTCACATATTCATGTGACTAATAACCAAAGGGTTTACTAGAGTCTATAATCTAGTTCACATTGCTATTTGATTAACACCCAAAGAGTGATCATGTTTTGCTTGTGAGAGAAGTTTAGTCTACGGGTCTGCAACATTCAGATCAGTATGTATTTCACAAATTTCTATGTCTATAATGCTCTGCACGGAGCTACTCTAGCTAATTGCTCCCACTTTCAATATGTATCCAGATTGAGACTTAGAGTCATCTAGATCGATGTAAAAGCTTGTATCGACGTAACTCTTTACAACGAACTCTTTTATCACCTCCATAACCGAGAAATATTTCCTTAATCCTCTAAGGATAATTTTGACCACTGTCCAGTGATATACGCCTAGATCACTATTGTACTCCCTTGCCAGAAAGATGCTAAGGTATACAATAGGACTGGTAAACAACATAGCATACTTTATAGAACCTATGACTATGGCATAGGGAATGACATATCATTCTCTTTCTATTTTCTGCTGTGGTCGGGTTTTGAGTCTTTACTCAACTTCACACCTTGCAACACAGGCAAGAACTCCTTCTTTGACTGTTCCATTTTGAACTACTTCAAAATCTTGTCAAGGTATGTACTCATTGAAATAACTTATCAAGCGTCTTGATCTATCTCTATAGATCTTGATGCTCAATATGTAAGTAGCTTCACCGAGGTTTTTATTTGAAAAATTCCTTTCAAATACTCCTTTATGCTTTCCAGAAAATTCTACATTATTTCCGATCAACAATACGTCATTCACAAATATTTATCAGAAATGCTGTAATGCTCCCACTCACTTTCTTGTAAATACAGGCTTCACCACAAGTCTGTATAAAACTATATGCTTTGATCAACTCATCAAAGCGTATATTCCAACTCTGAGATGCTTGCACTAGTCCATAGATGGATCGCTGGAGCTTGCACATTTTGTTAGCACCTTTAGGATCGACAAAACCTTCTGGTTGCATCATATACAACTCTTCTTTAATAAATCCATTAAGGAATGTAGTTTTGACATCCATTTGCCAGATTTCATAAAATGTGGCAATTTGCTAACATGGTTCGGACGGACTTAAGCATCGCTACGAGTGAGAAAATATCATCGTAGTCAACACCTTGAACTTTGTCAAAACCTTTTTCGACAAGTCTAGCTTTGTAGATAGTAACACTACTATCAGCGTCCGTCTTCCTCTTGAAGATCCATTTATTTTCTATGGCTTGCCGATCATCAGGCAAGTCAACCAAAGTCCACACTTTGTTCTCATACATGGATCCCATCTCAGATTTCATGGCCTCAAGCCATTTCGCGGAATCTGGGCTCATCATCGCTTCCTCATAGTTCGTAAGTTCGTCATGGTCAATTAACATGACCTCCAAAACAGGAGTACCTTACCAATCTGGTGCGGATCTCACTCTGGTTGACCTACGAGGTTCGGTAGTAACTTGATCTTAATTTACATGATCATCATCATTAGCTTCCTCACTAATTGGTGTAGGAGTCACAGAAATAGATTTCTATGATGAACTACTTTCCAATAAGGGAGCATGCATAGTTACCTCATCAAGTTCTACTTTCCTCCCACTCACTTCTTTCGAGAGAAACTCCTTCTCTAGAAAGGATCCATTCTCAGCAACAAATATCTTGCCTTCGGATCTGTGATAGAAGGTGTACCCAACAATTACTTTTGGGTATCCTATGAAGACACACTTCTTCGACTTTGTTTGAGCTTATCAAGATGAAACTTTTTCACATAAGCATCACCACCCCAAACTTTAAGAAACGACAGCTTAGATTTCTTGCTAAACCACAGTTCATACGGTGTCGTCTCAACGGATTTAGATGGTGCCCTTTTTAACGTGAATGCAATTGTCTCTAATGCATAACCCCAAAACGATAGTGGTAAATCGGTAAGAGACATCATAGATTGGACCATATCTAATAAAGTACGGTTATGATGTTCGGACACACCATTACACTGTGGTGTTCCAGGTGGCGTGAGTAGTGAAACTATTTCACATTGTTTTAACTGAAGGCCAAACTCGTAACTCAAATATTTTACTTCTGCGATCATGTCGTAGAAAATTTTATTTTTGTTACGATGATTCTCCACTTCACTCTGAAATTCTTTGAACTTTTCAAATGTTTTAGACTTGTGTTTCATCAAGTAGATATACTCATATCTGCTCAAATCATCTGTGAAGATCAGAAAATAATGATACCTGCCGCGAGCCTCAATATTCATCGGACCACATACATCAGTATGTGTGATTTCCAACAAATCTGTTGCTCGCTCCATTGTTCCGGAGAACGGAGTCTTAGTCATCTTCCCCATGAGGCATGGTTCGCAAGCATCAACTGATTCATAATCAAGTGATTCCAAAAGCCCATCAGCATGGATTTTCTTCATGCGCTTTACACCAACATGACCTAAACGGCAGTGCCACAAATAAGTTGCACTATCATTATTAACTTTGCATCTTTTGGCTTCAATATTATGAAAATGTGTATCACCACGATCGAGATCCAACAAACCATTTTCATTGGGTATATGACCATAGAAGGTTTTATTCATGTAAACAGAACAACAATTATTCTCTAACTTACATGAATAACCGTATTGCAATAAACATGATCCAATCATATTCATGCTCGACGCAAACACTAAATAACATTTATTTTAGGTTTAACACTAATCCCGAAAGTATAGGGAGTGTGCGATGATGATCATATCAATCTGGGAACCATTTCCAATACACATCGTCACTTCACCCTTAACTAGTCTCTGTTCATTCTGCAACTCCTGTTTCGATTTACTATTCTTAGCAACTGAACTAGTATCAAATATTGGGTTGCTATAAACACTAGTAAAGTACACATCAATAACATGTATATCAAGTATACCTATGTTCACTTTGCCATCCTTCTTATCCGCCAATTACTTGGGGTAGTTCCGCTTCCAGTGACCAGTCCCTTTGCATTAGAAGCACTCAGTTTTAGGCTTAGGTCCAGACAGCAACTTGCTTGCCGTTCTTCTTGAAGTTCTCTTTCTTTCCCTTTGCCCTTTTCTTGAAACTAGTGGTCTTGTTAATCATCAACACTTGATGCTCTTTCTTGATTTCTACCTTCATCGATTTCATCATCATGAAAAGCTCGGGAATCATTTACGTCATCCCTTGCATACTATACTTCATCACAAAGTTCTACTAACTTGGTGATGGTGACTAGAGAATTCTGTCAATCACTATTTTATCTGGAAGATTAACTCCCACTTGATTCAAGCGATTGTAGTACCCAGACAATCTGAGCACATGCTCACTGCTTGAGCTATTCTCCTCCATCTTTTAGCTATAGAACTTGTTGGATACTTCATATCTCTCAACTCGGGTATTTGCTTGAAATATTAATTTCAACTCCTGGAACATCTCATATGGTCCATGACGTTCAAAACATCTTTGAAATCCCGATTCTAAGCTGTTAAGCATGGTGCACTAAACTATCAAGTAGTCATCATATTGAGCTAGCCAAACATTCATAACATCTGCATCTGCTCCTGCAATAGGTCAGTCACCTAGCGGTGCATCAAGGACATAATTCTTCTGTGCAGCAATGAGGATAAACCTCAGATCATGGACCTAGTCCGCATCATTTCTACTATCATCTTTCAACTTAGTTTTCTGTAGGAACACATATAAAACATAGGGAAGCAATAACGCGAGCTATTGATCTACAACATAGATATGCAAATACTATCAGGACTAAGTTCATGATAAATTAAAGTTCAATTAATCATATTACTTAAGAACTCCCACTTAGATAGACATCCCTCTAATCATCTAAGTGATCACGTGATCCATATCAACTAAACCATAACCGATCATCACGTGAAATGGAGTAGTTTTCAATGGTGAACATCATTATGTTGATCATATCTACTATATGATTCGCGCTCGACCTTTCGGTCTCAGTGTTCCGAGGCCATATCTGCATATGCTAGGCTCGTCAAGTTTAACCTGAGTATTCTGCGTGTGCAAAACTGGCTTGCACCCGTTGTAGATGGACGTAGAGCTTATCACACCCGATCATCACGTGGTGTCTGGGCACGACGAACTTTGGCAACGGTGCATACTCAGGGAGAACACTTTTATCTTGAAATTTAGTGAGAGATCATCTTATAATTCTACCGTCAATCAAAGCAATCTAAGATGCATAAAAGATAAACATCACATGCAATCAATATAAGTGATATGATATGGCCATCATCATCTTGTGCTTGTGATCTCCATCTCTGAAGCACCATCATGATCACCATCGTCACTGGTGTGACACCTTGATCTCCATCGTAGCATCGTTGTCGTCTCGCCAATCTTATGCTTCTACGACTATCGCTACCGCTTAGTGATAAAGTAAAGCATTACAGGGCGATTGCATTGCATACAATAAAGCGAGAACCATATGGCCCTTGTCAGTTGCCTATAACTCGGTTACAAAACATGATCATCTCATACAATAAAATTTATATCTCATCACGTCTTGACCATATCACATCACAACATGCCCTGCAAAAACAAGTTAGATGTCCTCTACTTTGTTGTTGCAAGTTTTACGTGGCTGCTACGGGCTGAGCAAGAACCGTTCTTACCTACGCATCAAAACCACAATGATAGTTCGTCAAGTTAGTGCTCTTTTAACCTTCTCAAGGACCGGGCGTAGCCACACTCGATTCAACTAAAGTTGGAGAAAATGACACCCGCCAGCCACCTGTGTGCAAAGCACGTCAGTAGAACCAGTCTCGCGTAAGCGTACGCGTAATGTCGGTCCGGGCCGCTTCATCCAACAATACTGCCGAACCAAAGTATGACATGCTGGTAAGCAGTATGACTTATATCGCCCACAACTCACTTGTGTTCTACTCGTGCATATGACATCTACGCATAAAACCTGGCTCTGATACCACTGTTGGGGAACGTAGTAATTTCAAAAAATTTCCCACGCACACGCAAGATCATAGTGATGCATAGCAATGAGAGGGGAGAGTGTTATCCACGTACCCTCATAGACCAAAAGCGGAAGCGTTAGCACAACACGTTTGATGTAGTCGTACATCTTCACGATCCGACCGATCAAGTACCGCATGTACGGCACCTCCGAGTTCAGCACACGTTCAGCCCGATGACGTCCCTCGAACTGCGATCCAGCCGAGTGTTGAGGGAGAGTTTCGTCAGCACGACAGCGTGGTGATGATGATGATGTTCTACCGACGCAGGGCTTAGTCTAAGCACCGCTACAGTATTATCAAGCTGGACTATGGTGGAGGGGGGCACCGCACACGGCTAAAAGATCAAACGATCAATTGTTATCTCTCTAGGGTGCCCCCTGCCCCCGTATATAAAGGAGCAAGGGGGGAGGTGCGGCCGGCCAGGAGGGGGCACGCCAGGAGGAGTCCTACTCCCACCGGGAGTAGTACTCCCTCCCTTTTCCTTATTGGATTAGGAGTGGAGGGGGTAAGAGGAGGGAGAGAGGAAGGAAGGGGGGGGGCACCGCCCCCCTCTCCTTGTCCTATTCAGACTAGGGGGGAGGGGCGCGCGGCCCTACCCTGGCCGCCTCTCCTCTTCTCCACAAAGGCCCACTATGGCCCATTAAGCCCCCGGGGGGTTCCGGTAACCCCTCAGTACTCCGGTAAAATCCCGATTTCACCCAGAACAATTCCGATATCCAAATATAGGCTTCCAATATATCAATCTTCATGTCTCGACCATTTCGAGACTCCTCGTCATGTCCGTGATCACATCTGGGACTCCGAACAACCTTCGGTACATCAAAACTCATAAACTCATAATATAACTGTCATCGAGACTTTAAGCATGCGACCCTACGGGTTTGAGAACTATGTAGACATGACCGAGACATGTCTTCGGTCAATAACCAATAGCGGAACCTGGATGCTCATATTGGCTCCCACATATTCTATGAAGATCTTTATTGGTCAGATCGCATAACATCATACGTTGTTCCCTTTGTCATCGGTATGTTACTTGCCCGAGATTCGATCGTCGGTATCTCAATACCTAGTTCAATCTCGTTACCGGCAAGTCTCTTTACTCGTTCTGTAATACATCATCCCGCAACTGACTCATTAGTTGCAATGCTTGCAAGGCTTAAGTGATGTGCATTACCGAGAGGGCCCAAAGATACCTCTTCGACAATCGGAGTGACAAATCCTAATCTCGAAATATGCCAACCCAACAAGTACCTTCGGAGACACCTGTAGAGCACCTTTATAATCACCCAGTTACGTTGTGACGTTTGGTAGCACACAAAGTGTTCCTCCGGTAAATGACAGTTGCATAATCTCATAGTCATAGGAACATGTATAAGTCATGAAGAAAGCAATAGCAACATACTAAATGATCAAGTGCTAAGCTAACGGAATGGGTCAAGTCAATCACATCATTCTCCTAATGATGTGATCCCGTTAATTAAATGACAACTCATGTCTATGGTTAGGAAACATAACCATCTTTGATCAACGAGCTAGTCAAGTAGAGGCATACTAGTGAAAATCTGTTTGTCTATGTATTCACACATGTATTATGTTTCCGGTTAATACAACTCTAGCATGAATAATAAACATTTATCATGATATAAGGAAATAAATAATCACTTTATTATTGCCTCTAGGGCATATTTCCTTCATGCTCCGCCGCCCCGAGCCAGTGAGGAAGCGCCACGTGTCCCGCCGCCGTCCCACCTTCGCCGCGGCCGTCGGGCCCAGATCTGGCCCGCGCGGCCCGAATCGAGCCTGCCACCCGCTCCCGCGAGCGCCCGCCGCCGCCTGTGCCTCCCTCGCCGCCGCCTCCCATGCCCTCGCCGGCCACCCCACCACCGAACGCCATCGCCGATTTCCACGGCCAACGCGTTGCTCCTACGCCAGACACCGCCGCCCACCGCCCTCAACCATCTCCGGCCGCCCCGAATCCGGCGACCTCGACATCTCCGGCCACCTCTCCGTCCATCTCCTGCGCGATTCCGGCGAAGATCCAGCCACCTCGGTTCGCGTGCCGACAACGAACCCTAGATCCAGTTTCAGTTGAGGTTGACCCCGAAATTCTCCTAAGTCCCTAACTTTTTATGCTTTCTTCATCGCATCATATCTTGGTGAACATGGCTCCAAATCTTGCATATGATATGTCAATTTGTTCGTCTCGTTGAGCTCTACATGTTAGAAGCATTTCCATGCATGTTACTGTCTATTATGATGCCATTTTCTTTGATGCAAGAGTGCTATAAAATGTTAGCTGCTGGTACTTATCAGATCATGATGATTTGTCATTTTTGTTGCATTTGATGTGTGCATCATATGCGCATGAGGTCTAAATGTGTTTTGAACTACACCATGCCATCTTTACAGAGGTGCAAGCCTTGTATTTTTGTAATCTATTTGGTGACTAGAAGAAGCATGCAAAGTAGGCTCCACAATGTTGCTGTTTTCAGGGACTTAGGATTTTGCTAAGTCCTTTTACTGCTGTTATTTTGATGCCATGTAAACTTGATGATACAGTGAGATACATGCTTATTTTGAGATACTTCAGTAAGGATCTTTTGAACATGTGGTTATGCTCCATCCATCCATGCGCCTGTTTGCAATTATGGGTTGCTCTAGCATATCTTTTTCTTGCCCTACTTTTGCTATAAAATGTTCCTGGCAAAATGTTAACATGTTAATCAATATTGCCATGGTTGTTGCTAGTGATCCATGCATACTATGAACTTGCTCTTGCCATGGTTAGCTTCATGAACATGTCAGCTTGCATTTGGTATGCTTATGTTGTCATGTAATGCTTTGTGGTGAGTGGCATGAGCTCGAAAAGTTACTATCATGAATCTGTTTATGTCATGCTCTGTTTTTCTGCTAAGTCTGAAACTGTTAATAAAACTTGCTATGTTTACATGGGTGCCATCATATCCTATGTGCCTTTTTGGCTCATGTTCAGTAAGAGACTTTTGTTCTATGCATTTAGTAGTATCGTCCCATGCCCTTGTTTGCTATGATATGTTCCTGTAGCATGTTGTTTGCTTTCTCTAACAGTGCTTCCTGATGTTGTTTTGAACATGTTAGTATTTTGACAAAGTCTGTGAACCTGATATCTTTTGCACTTTTGCCAAGCTTGTTTGAACCTGTTAGTATTTTAGCCGTAGTTCAGTGTTCATGTTTTGTCAAGCATCTCTTGTACATCACTTCCATACGCTTTAGTGCTATGTTGGAGTGTAGTAGCTTAGTTTCTTGTTGCATTCTAGATGGCATCATGCTGTTAATCAGAGAATTGTGCCATTCTTGTTTTGCTTGCCATTTGCAAACCGTGCATCCGTTTTCGATGATCTTTATATCGATTTCAACCAAAATCATCTCATATTTCCAGCGGCATACTTGGTTTGCCAAGTTGTTGCCTTGATCATTATTTCCATTCAGGAGCACGCATATGCATTGCATATCATATCTTGCATATCATGCCATGTATTGCATCATGTTGCTTGTGCATTGCACTGTGATTGATTGTTGGTCCTCTGCTTGTGTTCTTGCTTTGGGTAGAGTCGGGAGACGAGTACGTGAACGAGGAACCTATTGAGTATGCTAATGAGGATCAAGCATTCGACAACTCTAAGAATTTTGCAGGCAAGATGACCATACCCTCGAAATCACTTATATCTTTGCTTGCTAGTTGTTCGTTCTATCGCTATGTCGCGCTACCTACCACTTGCTATATCATGCCTCCCATATGGCCATGTCTAGCCTCTAACCCACCTTTCCTAGCAAACCGTTCTTTGGCTATGTTCCGCTTTTGCTCAGCCCCTCTTATAGCGTTGCTAGTTGCAGGTGAAGATGAAGTTTGTTCCATGTTGGAACATGGATATGTTGGTGTTGGGGAACGTAGTAATTTCAAAAAAATTCCTACGCACACGCAAGATCATGATGATGCATAGCAACGAGAGGGGAGAGTGTGATCTACGTACCCTTGTAGATCGACAACGGAAGCGTTTGGTTGATGTAGTCGTACGTCTTCACGGCCCGGCCGATCAAGCACCGAAACTACGGCACCTCCGAGTTTTAGCACACGTTCAGATCGATGACGATCCCCGGACTCCGATCCAGCAAAGTGTCGGGGAAGAGTTCCGTCAGCACGACGGCGTGGTGACGATCTTGATGTACTACTGTCGCAGGGCTTCGCCTAAGCACCGCTACAATATTATCGAGGACTATGGTGGCAGGGGGCGCCGCACATGGCTAAGAATATGATCACGTGGATCAACTTGTGTTCCTCTGGGGTGCCCCTGCCTCCGTATATAAAGGCTCAAGGGGGGGTGCGGCCGGCCTAGAGGTGGCGCGCCAGGAGGAGTCCTACTCCCTTCGGGAGTAGGATTCCCCCCCCCCCCAATCCTAGTTGGAATAGGATTCGCGGAGGGGGGAAAAGAGAAAGGGGGGCCGACCCCCTCTCCTTGTCCTATTCGGACCAAGGGAGGGGAGGGGCGCGCGGCCCATCTCAGGCTGCCTCTTCTCTTTTCCACTAAGGCCCATATAGCTCCCGGGGGGTTCCGGTAACCCCCCGGTACTCCGGTAAAATCCCGATTTCTCCCGGAACACTTCCGATATCCAAACATAGGCTTCCAATATATCAATCTTTATGTCTTGACCATTTCGAGACTCCTCGTCATGTCCGTGATCACATCCGGGACTCCGAACAACCTTCGATACATCAAAACGTATAAACTCATAATATAACTGTCATCGAAACCTTAAGCGTGCGGACCCTACGGGTTCGAGAACAATGTAGACATGACCAAGACATGTCTCCGGTCAATAACCAATAGCGGGACCTAGATGCCCATATTGGCTCCTACATATTCTACGTAGATCTTTACCGGTCAGACCGCATAACAACATACGTTGTTCCCTTTGTCATCGGTATGTTACTTGCCCGAGATTCGATCGTCGGTATCCAATACCTAGTTCAATCTCGTTACCGGCAAGTCTCTTTACTCGTTCCGTAATACATCATCTCGCAACTAACTCATTAGTTGCATTGCTTGCAAGGCTTAAGTGATGTGCATTACCGAGAGGGCCCAGAGATACCTCTCCGACGATTGGAGTGACAAATCCTAATCTCGAAATACGTCAACCCAACATGTACCTTTGGAGACACCTGTACAGCACCTTTATAATCACCCAGTTACGTTGTGACGTTTGGTAGCACACAAAGTGTTCCTCCGGCACACGGGAGTTACATAATCTCATAGTCATAGGAACATGTATAAGTCATGAAGAAAGCAATAGCAACATACTAAACGATCGGGTGCTAAGCTAATGGAATGGGTCATGTCAATCAGATCATTCAACTAATGATGTGATCCCGTTTAATCAAATGACAACTCTTTGTCCATGGTTAGGAAACATAACCATCTTTGATTAACGAGCTAGTCAAGTAGAGGCATACTAGTGACACTCTGTTTGTCTATGTATTCACACATGTATTATGTTTCCGGTTAATACAATTCTAGCATGAATAATAAACTTTTATCATGATATAAGGAAATAAATAATAACTTTATTATTGCCTCTAGGGCATATTTCCTTCAGTTGGGATATCATTATTATATATTATTTACTTTAACGCATCTATCTACTTGGTAAAGGGTGGAAGGCTCGGCCTTATGCCTGGTGTTTTGTTCCACTCTTGCCGCCTTAGTTTCCGTTATACCGGTGTTATGTTCCTTGATTTTGTGTTCCTTACGCGATTGGGTGTTATGGGAACCCCTTGATAGTTCGCTTTGAATAAAACTCCTCCAGCAAGGCCCAACCTTGGTTTTTAACATTTTCCACCTAAGCCTTTTTCCCTTGGGTTCCACGGACTCAAGGGTCATCTTTATTTTAAACCCCCAGGCCAGTGCTCCTCTGAGTGTTGGTCCAAAACAGAGCCACTTGCGGTGCCGCCCCTAGGAAACTTGGGGTATCTTCGGTTGTCGTATGTAGTGTTCATCCGGTGTGCCCCGAGAATGAGATACATGATACTCCTATCGGGATTTGTCGGCACATCGGGCGACTTTGCTGGTCTTGTTTTACCATTGTCGAAATGTCTTGTAACCGGGATTCCGAGAGTGATCGGGTCTTCCCGGGAGAAGGAATATCCTTCGTTGACCGTGAGAGCTCGTGACGGGCTAAGTTGAGGAAAGGGTGATGCAACAAAGTAGCGTAAGTATTTCCCTTAGTTTTTGAGAACCAAGGTATCAATCCAGTATGAGGCCACGCACGAGTCCCTCGCACCTACACAAACAAATAAAATCCTCGCAACCAATGCAATAAAGGGGTTGCCAATCCCTTCACGGTCACTTACGAAACTGAGATCTGATAGATATGATAAGATAATATTTTTGGTATTTTTATGATAAAGATGCAAAGTAAATAAAGAAAAATAAAAACGGTGCAAGAAATAGCTTGTTGACGGAAGATTAATATGATAGAAAATAGACCCGGGGCCATAGGTTTCACTAGTGGCTTCTCTCGAGAGCATAAGTATTACGGTGGGTAAACAAATTACTGTTGAGCAATTGGCAGAATCGAGCATAGTTATGAGAATATCTAGGTATGATCATGTATATAGGCATCACGTCCGAGACGAGTAGACCAACTCCTGCCTGCATCTACTAGTATTACTCCACACATCGACCGCTATCCAGCATGCATCTAGAGTATTAAGTTCAAAAGAACAGAGTAACACTTTAAGCAAGATGACATGATGTAGAGGGATAAACTCATGCAATATGATATAAGCCCCATCTTGTTATCCTCGATGGCAACAATACAATACCTGCCTTGCTGCCCCTACTGTCATTGGGAAGGGACACCACAATATTGAACCCAAAGCTAAGCACTTCTCCCATTGCAAGAAAGATCAATCTAGTAGGCCAAACCTAACTGATAATTCGAAGAGACTTGCAAAGATAACCAATCATACATAAAAGAATTCAGAGAAGATTCAAATATTGTTCATAGATAAACTTGATCATAAACCCACAATTCATCTGTCTCAACAAACACACCACAAAATAAGATTACATCGAATAGATCTCCACAAGAGAGGGGGAGAACATTGTATTGAGATCCAAAAAGAGAGAAGAAGCCATCTAGCTAATAACTATGGACCCGAAGTTCTGAGGTAAACTACTCACACATCATCGGAGAGGCTATGGTGTTGATGTAGAAGCCCTCTGTGATCGATGCCCCCTCCGGCGGAGCTCCGGAAAAGGCCCCAAGATGGGATTTCACGGGTACAGAAGGTTGCGGCAGTGG